>NC_067490.1:37506999-37774499 GCF_947179515.1 Apodemus sylvaticus | reverse complement strand
ATGATCAAAATATAGTATATAAAAATCTTTATTAAAAAAAACTTAAAACTTCTTAAGAAAGATAAGACACTAGTAAAGATACAATAAAGACACCCCATGATCATGGGTTCATAGCTTAACATTGTAAAAATAGCAATTTTACTATAATACAGATTCAAAGCAATCGTAATTGTGAAAGGAATGAATAAATTAGAGATGAAGTGCTAGGTCACAACATCTCACACTAGGTGGGGATCTAAAATCAAGACACCAAGTACATCTACAACTACAAATCTTAGAGTCTTATAAGTCAGAGATTGGAACAACTTAGGTAAATATCAACAGATTGCTAGAAATGTGCTGACTGCATGCAAAGAAATTATCATAGAGCTAAGGTATGACATGTGAGTCACACAGATGAGCCTTCAAACTTATGGAAAATGAAATAATGTCCATGTAAAAGGGAAAGTGCTGTATTTTTATTTATGCAAGATATCTAGACATGTGAAATGTACAAGGACAAAGAGATCAGATCCGAGGTTCCTTGAGTACTGAGGGAAGGAAATGGTAAATAACTGATAAATGAGTCCATACTTTCTTACAGTTAATAAAAATGTTTATACAGTTCAGGTTTGTTAAGTGTTGAGAATATAATTAATTCCAGTGGATACTAGAGTTAAAGCAGTTAAAATGGCAAATATCATATGCATTTTATTGCAATAACAATGGATATGGCACAGACAATGAAAGGTAAGAACTGTCTTTCATAAGTGTACGTGGAAAATGCATTTTTACCCAGTTAGGACATCCTTGTCTTTAAAAGACAGAAGTCCACAGGAGAGCACTGTGAGTCCTTGGTAGTGTGAACTCTTTTTCTCATGCCATCCACAGGATGGAACACAAAAGGCACAAATCGGCTAGCCGTGAGAACACACTGAAGGTCTCAGGGAGCAAGCTTGGGCACAGCTTCTCTGTACAGGTCAGCACGACCTCCACTTCCAAGAGGGCAAAACATCCTGGGAAGTAATGGAAAATGTCAAATCTCTCTGTTGATCAAAATTAAAACATTAAAATGTCAGGAGAGACAGAAAAAAATTGAATCTCAGATTTATGGAATAGAAATACCCCAGCTAGATGAGACTCAATTGAAAACCAGCTTTTATAGATAACAGACCTGAAGACAGAGAGGGAGAAATGGAAAGGATATATATATAAAGGATTTTTATATATATATATATATATATATATATATATATATATATATATATATATATATATATATATATATATAATTATTACAAAATAAAAATTATTTAACCAAGGCCAAGTAGATTATAAAACATAAGTATCATGGATTCACAGAGTACTTTCTTTATGCCTCTCCTGGTGTAGTAAAAGGTCATATTGGGTGAGGTTATCAGAGATATTTATTAGCCATTTGATTTTGATATCTTCCTAATTATGTTCTAAAAAGATGAAAGTAGCCAAAAAGGCAAGCACTATAACCGAGGGCAAAAGTGGACAGTTTCTATTCCGTGTGCCTTGAATTCTCAAATCATATCTGACATTAAAAAAAAAAAAACTTGGCACAATTTCCTAGATGGTTCTTTATCCCTGTGAGATACAAATACACCTTTTAATAAGCAAAACCACTCAGTGAAACTCTGCTTTGGAAGGAGAAACGTTCTTAAGTACACCTGGATCCCATGTCAGGATATAGCTGCTGTCCTTTTCCCCAAAGCACACTTAACGAAAGAATAAAAAGTCCCTAATGGGATGCATCAGGCCAACAATAAAGCATGACAAGGTATCAGACAAGATAAGCCAACACAATTAGAAGAAAGAATAAGAAGATTAAGTTCTGTTGATAAAAGTCAGAGACAAATTGAGTCCAGCTACATGTAAACCACATATCCTCCCTAGGATTTGTCCCCCCCACTAGACTCAAATATTGAATTCTAACTTAAATAGAGTAGAGAAACTTTATAATAAATACTTTACATACTATTTTAGAAAGTAATAAATGATATCATAAATGGTATATAAATGATATAAAATCTTTTATCATAGTGGCATTTTAAGCATTATATCTCATCTTAAATGCATAAATATTATATTCAGGTGCTAAAGTTTCTTTAACATTTTCACTAGTTCTTCTAGAATTTCATACGTGTATTCAATGGGTTTTACCAAATTCGTTGTATTTTATCAAATTATCCCCACTCCTCACCTTATGTTCTCCCTAATCAACTTCCCTAACCCCTCAAATTCAGTCTCTTTTTCTGTTTTATAACTCATTTTGTCCAGTTTGTGCTCCACATGAGTGTGGGGCTAGTCAACAGATCATGGTCAACCATCAGAGCCCACAACCCTAAAGAAAACTGAATCTCCCTTCCCACCAAGTGACAATCTAGGCTCCCCATCTAGGGTGGACGCTTAGAAGTTCCTCTCCCCTCTATGATGGAATGTTGATTGGCTGGATCTTGTACAGTTCTTATGCAGGCAACTGCTGCTATTTTCAGTTTAGGATCACATCAATCCTGACCGGTCCAGAAGCTCCTCTTTCACTCCTGTCCTCCGCAAGTACTGGCTTTTACAATATTCCCACTGATTCCTGAAGAAAATAGGTGTGCTAGACACATTCTATTTATGGTTGTGCATCACAGACTTACTAAATCTCTCTCTGAACTTCATCCACTTGTGGTTTCCTGAATTACTCGCATTACTATAGGAAGAAGCTTCTCTGATGACATCTGAGAAATGCTCTAATCTAATTCTATAGAAGTAAGTACTTAGAATGCAGTTTAACACTATGTCCCTCTAAAAACATAATGGTCAGCCTTGGGCTCCCTAATCATGGGTTCTTGGTGAGATTTAAAGAACCAGGACAGTGGAGCAGGCCTTAAATCCAGCCAGAGCTATCAGTACTCTCCACAACACACATGCCATTGGAGTACCCATGGGGCTCTAAGAATTCTTGAGAATGTCTATGTAAACCTAAAGTATTTATAAGCTCTGTGTGCGTATGTGCCTGCAGGTATGCAAGGGTGCTTCTCTCAACCCTCCACCCCCATCTCTGTGTGTCTGTGTGTGTACATGTGTGTGTGTGTGTGTGTGTGTGTGTGGCTGTGTGTGTGTGTGTGTATGTGTGTGTTTGATTAAAGTTACCCTATGCTGGCTTACAGGCAATTACACTAGGCTCCACTCAACACCTGTTTAGCAGCAGCTTTCCAGGTGAGAGCCACGGTATAGGAGGGATTGCTCTGCTACTGCAACTTTCTCTACTCTCACTCTAGCCCATCCTTTACTCTCTCCATGTCTCCAGGTATTTGGGCTGACTAAGCGAGAGGCTCCCAGAACTCAACAGGGATGACTTTAGCTGAAATGCACAGTGAAGGGAAGATAAAACCTGTAGAGACCACCTCCAGTAGATAGGCATGCCCCCCAGTTGAAGAATGGAGCCATCCACCCATCTTAAAGTTTTTGATCCAGAAATGTTCTTGTCCAAGGGAAAGACAGGGACAAAAAATGGAACGGAAACTGAAGAAAGGGCCAGCCAGTGACTGCCCCACCTGGAGATCCATCCTGTCTGCAGACACCAAACCCTGACCATGTCACTGTTGCCAAGGGGCACTTGCTGACAGGAACCTGGTGTGGCTGTTCCTTGGGAGGGTCTACCAGCAACTGACCAATGCAGATCTGGGTGCTTGGAGCCAACCATCAGACTGATCTCAGGGTCCCCAGTGGGGAAGCTGACAGAAGGTCTGGAAGAACAGAGGGTGGATTGCAACCCCATAGGAACATTTGCTGGAGGGACAACTCCGTGTTCTCAGGGACTAGACCCCCCAACCAAGGAGTCTACAGGGAGGGACCCACGGCTCCAGATACATATGTAACAGATGATGGTATTTTCTGACATCAATGGTAGGGGAGGCCCTTAATCCTATGGAAGTTTAGATGTTGGAGTGGTGGGATGGGAGAGGGTGGGTATGTGGACAAACACCCCCATAAAGGGAAAGGGGGGGAGTAAATGGCAGATGTGGGATGGGGGGTTGTGGACAGGTAACCAGAAAGTTAGATATCAGTTGAGATGTAACAAATGGAATAATTATCTATAAAAAGAGACAAATAGATAAAATATAACAACCTATACAAGGATTATGCCTCCTGAGATCATAGTTGACAAAATACTCAGTACCAGGTATGGATATTTTCCCTTAATTAGACTGTCAGGAGTATTTCAATATTACAGGCTGTTATTGATTTTAGATGTCCCACTCCTTGATGGCAAGACCATGTGGCTGAAGATACCACACAATTTATTCAAAGAAAAAAAGAGAAATCAGGTCTATAGTGAACATGAAATGCATTCACTGCTGTCTATCTCTCACAGTAGCAGAGGTTCTATTCTACTGTCTGGAAAGAAAGTCATCTCAATAGGCTTAGAGATAGCTGGGCACCCTGTGAGCTACAAGTGCTAAAGTTAAAAGATGAAAATAAAGTTCATATTATATATGGCAACAATACATACTACTTCAGAAACTTTGATGCATTTTACAAAAATGTATGAGTACTGCTTATTAAAGTCATGCTATTAAAAATATGCCTCTCTCTCTCTAAAAGAAGAAATAATAAGCAATTTTGCCTAAAAAGTGGAATGAGAAAAATAATTTTAAAAGCCCTTATTAGCCTATACCTAAATCAACAGTGTATTTTCCTTGGGCATTATTAATTATATGTCCAGTATTTCCCACAGTGATCCATTAAGGTAAATTGTTCACATAATTATCAACACTTATCAGACTAAGTTGATTTTGAGAAAAAAATCAAACTATAAAATATACTTCTTTACTTATTTCATTAATATGCATCATATCATAACGTTGTAGCAAACATCAAAAGTAACACTTAATTGCAGTGCTCTAGTTATAAATATAAAATTCCCCACAAGCAATCCAATAAATATTTAAAACTTTATTATTTATCAGTAAAATTCATATTCTTTTTCATGTGAAATATTTAATCTGTAATGTGCTGTGTGTGTAAACAAAACAAAATATTCAGAATACTTTTTTTTTACTCTTTTTGGTTCTGTTCTGATTAATAACAAATTTGTACCATTTTCCTGAAATCTATAAATGGCTACCTCCTATAATAAGCTTCTGTTGTTCATTTGGTACATGTAAGACACAGGGTTTAGGACCCAAAGATACAGAGATGATGGATGCTATGGGCAAATCTGCATCACAGGAAGTGCTTGGTATATTATAAAGGTTATTTATTATTTCATCAGATACAACCCTCATTTTAGCCTGGTAGAGCTGACTAGCACCAAGTGTGGATTATGGTATGTATTACTCCAGACTCTCATCTACCTTCTTATTAAGTGCTCTATCCATACTGGTGAACCACCTTCCTAACATTGGCCAAATGTAAATGCCTACATTAAGAAAGTAAGTGGGGCAGGGGATCCAGGCCATATGTAACCTCCAAACCCAGTCACTGTTGCTGATGCCAAGAAGTGCTTGCTGACAGGAGCTTGATATGGATGTCTCCTGAGAGACTCTGCCAGAGCCTTACTGATACAGATGTGGACGCTTACAGTCAACCATCAGACTGAGCACAGGGACCCCAGTGGAGGAGTTAGGGGAAGGACTGAAGGAGCTGAAGTGGTTTGCAACCCCATAGGAAGAACAACAATATCAACCCACCAGACTCCTCAGAGCTCCCAAGGACTAAATCACCAACCAAAAAGTACATGTGGAGGGACCCATGGCTCCAGCTGCATATGTAGCAGAGGATGGCCTTGTCTGGCATCAGTTGGAGGGAGGACCTTGGTCCTGTGAAGGCTTGATGCCCCAGTGTATTGGAATGCGAGGGGGTGAGGTTGGAGGGGAAACAGGAAGGGCGATCACTTGAAATGTAAATAAATAAATAAAATAACGAATAAAATTTAGAAAAAGGAATATAGGTGTATGTAAACCCTAGATCATGATCTATCTGCCTTACATAGTCACATTGCTGCCACCCAACATACTGAATTGTTTTGTCTGTTTCTTCTAGCAACTGAAATGTAGGTTTCAGAAATACCTAGCTCCATCTAACGGAGCCCTGATGTGCAATGAGTTCTCAGGGAAGATGCCCCTTTGTATCCAACCATTGCTTCTTATTGCATCTTGGATAGAAGAAAGGAATATTTCTTATGCAGTATTTTTCTTAATAGAAATGTTTTTTCATTAAAAGTTTGTTCATTGTCTATCAAATGTTCATTAAATTACATTTAATATATATACATACATACATATATATATATATATATATATATATAATTACATTTAATTATTTTCATCAACACCCTTTCTTGACTTTCTTCCAAACATGTCAATCCCATCTCCTCCCCAAGGAAATTTTACATAAATAAAATGTTCTACTTTACATGTAAATAAAAGGTTTCAAAAATTCTACCTCATTTTTCCTTGATATTCTTTGATTCAGCCTAAATAATAGTTGATATGTAAAAAACATTATCCTTAAACTTTACCGAGTCAATATTTTATAGATGTAGTAAATGAAATTCAAGTTCTAAATATTTTCCCAAGGTAACATGTTGCTAGTGTTTCTAATTAATGCTCAAGGCGCTAGATTTTTCTGACCTTTAACACTTAAGACTGCATGATCAAATCCCATCATGTTTAAAAGTTCCAACCACTATTTTCAAATACTTCTGAGTCCTCTTGCTTGCTGTCAAAAAGACTTAAATCTTTAATATAGATAAATTACACATAAGAATTGATTATAGATAAATTGTAAAGAACATTTTCAGTGTAGCTGTATATAACTGATAATATAATCTTTCATGGATTTCTTTTCTTATGCTGCATGGGAGATAATAGCATAAAACTGTAATTGTTATATAAAGAAGAAAAGAAAATGCACTCATAAGAAAGGTAATTGCACATACGCACACACATAATTGAATGCTAAATAAGAAGCCTTGAATCCCTAGATGCTAAAATAATGAATATTTCCCAGTCAAAGCATTACTTTGCTATAAAGTACAATTATTTACAGTAGATATCTTCAATGACTTTCAATTATAGAGCCTGATGAAAGTAATTTAATAACAAATCGTCATGAACCTATAGAACCAAGTAGATTTTTCCTCCTAAAATACAAGATCAGAATTCTGAACATGTAGAACTGATTGAAGTATCTGACATCCATATGAAAGGATTTGGCAAAAACTGGCAGCTCATGCTGTGACGGTGACAGTGCAGAGCACGATGCTCTGTCAGTTCAGCAGAAGAGGCCATGCAGAGTGAAAAGGACCACTTTCAGCATGAGTTTCATGACACTCTGGTATCACACTTAGGAAGCTGCCTCAAAAATAACTGAAAAATAAGCTAAACATGGCACTTATGTTTAGATCACATGATACAAATGACCTGATACAAAGGCCTTCTTATTTGGATAAAAGTGCATTTTCACATATTTATCCCCAAATGTCAACCATATTATCTATAGATTTTCAGCATGGTAATAGATTGATGAGATACATTTGTCACCATGTTAAGAAATATAACTTTGAGCACCTCTATTCTGATATGAAAAGGTCCAGTTGCTAGAACAGAATAGTCACACTTTGAATCAAACAATTAAAGAAACATTATAATCATTCCACTAGGAAACAAGAACTCAGTGAGACATCTCTGCACTGCTGCTGGCTGTCTTAATTACTTTTCTTTTCCTGTGATAAAACGCCACGACCTAGGCAACTTACAAATGAATATGTTTGATCTGGTTTATGATATCAGATGCTTAAAGTCCATGGTAGCAGAACAAAGGAATGACTGAGTGCTCATATCTTGAGCCACATCCACAAGGTTGAGATCAACACTGGAAATCACAAAAGGATATTGAAGCCTCAAAGCCCATCCCAGAAATACACCTCTTCTAATACAATCACATCTCCTGATCTTTCCCAAAAGGTTCTACCAACTGAGGAACAAGTACACAAATCAATGAATCTATGAGGACCATACTCAATCAAATCATGCTACTGATTATCATTATCCATTTTGGTTATTCCAATATCCCAAACTAATTTGCTTAACAATTTTAAACCATTTTCTTGGCCCACAGCTCTTATATGGTAATTGTCTGCTATTATGCTCCTAATATGCTTAGCTGTATTTAATTCCAATTTGCAAGGCAAAAATGTATGCCTCTGTGCCTCTGTTCTAGTTTGATTTCTATTGCTTTGATAAAACATTCTTATCACAAGAAACTAGGAGAAGGAAGGATTTATTTGGCTTATACAACCTGACCCCAGACCATCATTGAGATAAGCATCATGGCAGGAACTCAGGCAGGATGGGGACCCAAAAGCTGGAGGAAAGCTAGTTAAGGAATTCTGCATACTGGTGGCTCACTATGGTTCATTCAGCTTGCTTTTATATAAACAAAGACTACCTGCCTATAAGTTGTTCCACTCACAGTTGACTGAGTCCCTACCAGGCATTCAACAATAAAATACCACACAGACTCATCTACAGGCCAATTTGATGGAGGAGGAATCTTCTAAATTAGATATTCCCAACTAAGTTTCTAGCATAAGGAATTGTTAATCCTCTGGGCACCAAAGGGTTTGACTAGTACCACTTTTCTGGCTCTGCCATCACAGCTTACATAGCATGTCTAGTAGATTCAGGTCAGCTCCATTCCACACCTTCTGCCATCCTTGGTGATCTTCGTATGATTCTGACACCTTCAATATATAGTGGTCTCCATTATAACCAACAACAATGGCCTCTTCTGGTCTCTCTTCAAAGACCCTGGGCCTACTACATGGTGACAAACCTTTGTTTCTTTCTATGCCCACTTCAACCCTGCAGCTTTTATACTACCAAAACAAGTATCACATGGCAGAGCCTTGCACACTATTATACCACATGGCACACTCTTGCACACTATTAGTTTCATCTTCCTGCATATGATGTAGCAGCCTTCATCCCTGTGAACAACAGCTGCTGTGTTCTGACCTTAGGAAATATTACTGAAGAGATTTCATATCAATGATTCTGGTCTCTTATTAATCACTGCTAATTTTTCATCAATTGTCCCAAAAGAAGAAAGATTCATTTCAGGGGTCCTGGTATCTTGGTAATCATAGCAAATTCTTCAGCCCCAGCTGACCAGAAACCACAAGGTTTAAGTTCAAATATATCACAGGAATTTCCAGGATAGTGTCTTTTGAGTGATTCTCAAATGTCCATCTGAAGCTTCAGAAGCCGTATCTCCATTGTTTGTATTTATCTCAATGCTCTCAGTTTCCAGGCTCCCACAGATCTGCCAATTGAGTTCTAAGCCCTCATTCAAGGGATTTCCATTCCAAATTTCCAAACATATTTCCACAGTCTTCTAAGACACAACATGTTCAGCTCCATCATAATAGTACCCGACAAGCCTGATACCAATTTGTCTTAGTTTGCTTTCTATTGCTGTGACAAAAAAATATGAACAAAAAATGTCATGGGGAAAAAAGAGTTTCTATGGCATATATATCACAAACCTAGCCCATCACTAAAGGAAGTCAAGTAAGGACTCAGTGTGAGGCATGAGGCAAGAACTGAAGAAGACAGAGACCATGGAGGAATGCTAGCTGCTGACTTGCTCTCCATGGCACATTCAAATGCAACTATTTACATAAAGACCAACTGCTCAGTGGTGGCATGTTCCTCAGTTGACTTGGCCCATTCAAGTTAATCATTAAACTACAAAATGTTCCCCAGACCTGCCTACAGGCAAGTCAGATAGCCTGTTTGATCAGTTGAGATACCTTCCTCTTTCTTTCTAAGCAAGGACTAACCAGCACAAGCCTCCTACAGCAGAGTGAAGCCACAGCTCTGAGAGTCAACCACTCCTGGTTAGTTAACTGGAGTGACTAGTCCTCTTGCCATGTCTCCTTGACTTCATGAAGAGATCTAGAAATCTGAAAAAAGAAACAGATTAAGTGTTGTTAGAAAACACTATTTTATGTAACGTTCATTCCATAACTAAAAAATGCTAAAAGAAAAAAATGTTCAGCAAGTGTCTTTTTAGAATACTTTAAACTCAAGAAATAAGTCCTGTGTAATTTTGAATTACTCAGAAAAAAAATCTCAGGTAATAATTACCTGAGAAATTACCCGTGTGTCTGTTTATATGTGAAGGTGTTTCTCTTTTCTTTCTTTTTCTTTTTTTATTAGATATTTGCTTTATTTACATTTCAAATGGTATCCCCTTTCAAAGTTACCCCTCCCAAAACCCCCTATCCTATTACCCCTTCCCCTGCTCCCCCTCCCCCTGCTCCCCCCCACACAACTTTCCTGACCTACATTCCCCTACTCTGGGGAATCGAGCCTTCACAGGATCAATGATCTCTCCTCTCTCATTGATGTCTAAAATGATCATCTTCTGCTATGTAGCTGGAGCTGTGGGTCCCTCTGTGTGTGTACTCTTTGATTGGCAGTTTAGTCCCCAGGAGCTCTGGGGATACTGATTGGTACATATTATTGTTCCTCCCGCAGAGCTGCAAACCTCTTCAACTCCTTGGGTCCTTTCTCTAGCTGCTCCATTGAGGACCCTATGCTCAGCCTATTGGTTGGCTGTGAGCAATGGGTATTTTGATCCACCTTCTAATAAGAGTCAACGTATCCACACTTTGGTCTTCCTTCTTCTTGAGCTTCATGTGGTCTGTGAGTTGTATCTTGAGTATTCCAAGCTTTTGGGCTAATATTCACTTATCAGCAACTACATACCTTGTGTGTGTGTTTTTTTTTTATGATTGGGTTACCTCACTCAGGATATTTTCTATCTCCATCCATTTGCCTAAGAATTTCATGAATTCATTTTTTTAATAGCTGAGTAGTACTTCATTGTGTAAATGTACCACCTTTTCTACATTTATTCCTCTGTTGAGGGACATCTGGGTTCTTTCCAGCTTCTGGCTACTATAAATGAGGCTGCTATGCACACAGTGGAACATCTGTCCTTATTACATGTTGGAGCATCTTCTGGAGTGGTATAGCTGGCTCCTCATTTTCAGAGGAACTGCCAAAGTGATTTCAAGAGTAGATTTACCAGCTTGCAATCTCACCAGCAATGGAGAAGTGTTCTACTTTCTCAACATCCTCTCCAGCACCTACTGTCCTCCGAGTGTTTAATCCTGGCCATTCTGACTGGTGTGAGGTAGAATTTCATGGTTGTTTAGATTTGCATTTCACTGATGATTAAGGATATTGAATATTTCTTTAGGTGCTTCTCAGTCATCCAGTATTCCTCAGCTGAGAATTCTTTGTTTAGCTCTGTACCCCAATTTTTAATAGGGTTATTTGGTTCTCTGGAATCTAACTTCTTGAGTTCTTTATATATATTGGATATTATCCCTCTATTAGATGTAGGATTGATAAAGATATTTTCTCAATTTGTTGGTTGCTGTTTTGTCCTATGGACAGTGTCCTTTGCCTTACAGAAGATATGCATTTTGTGAAGTCCCATTTGTCAATTCTTGAACTTAGAGGATGTTAGTGGTGTTCTATTCATGAAATTTCCCCCTGTGCCCATGTGCCCCAGATTCTTCCCCACCTTCTCTTTTATTAGATTCAGTGCATCTGGTTTTATGTGGAGGTTCTGAATCTAATTGGACTTGAGATTGAGCTTTACACAGGTAGATAAGAATGGATTGAATTGCATCCTTCTACATGTTGACTACCATTTGTTGAAAATGCTGTCTTTTTTACTACTGAATGGTTTTAGCTCCTTTGTGAAAGGTCAAGTGACCATAGGTGTGTGGGTTTGTTTCTGGATCTTCAGTTCTATTCTATTGTTTTACCTGCCTGTCATTGTATCAATACCATGCAGTTTTTATCACTATTGTTCTATAGTATAGCTTGAGGTCAGGGATGGTGATTCCACCAGAAGTTCTTTTATTGTTGAAAATAGTTTTCGCTATCCTGGTTTTTTGTTATTCCAGATAAATTTGGAAATTTCTCTTTCTAACCCTATGAAGAATTGAGTTGGAATTTTGATGGGGATTGCATTGAATCTATAGATTGCTTTTGGCAAGATGGCCATTTTTATTATATTAACCCCGCCAATCCATGAGTATGGGAGATCTTTCTATTTTCTGAAATCTTCAATTTTTTTCTCCAGAGACTTGAAGTTCTTGTCATACAGATCTTTCACTTGCTTGGTTAGAATCACCCAAGGTATTTTATATTATTTGTTGACTGTTGTGAAGGGTGTCATTTAACTAATTTCTTTCTCAACCTCTTTATCCTTTGAGTATAGGAAGGCTATTGATCTGTTTGAGTTAATTTTATATTCAGCCACTTTGAAGTTGTTTATCAGCTTTAGGAGTTTTCTGATGGAATTTTTGAGATCACTTAGGTAAACTATCATATCATCTGCAAATAGTAATAGTTTGACTTCTTCCTTTCCAATTTGAATCTCTTTGACCTCCTTATGTTGTCTAATTGCTCTGGCTAGGACTTCAAGAACTACATTGAACAGGTAGGGAGAGAGTGGACAGGCTTGTCTAGTCCCTGATTTCAGTGGGATTACTTTAAGTTTCTCTTCATTTAGTTTGATGTTGGCTACTGGCTTGTCATATATTGCTTTTACTGTGTTTAGGTATGGGCCTTGAATTCCTGATCTTTCCAAGACTTTTATCATGAAGATGGAGTCTGGACGGACCCTGTCCCAGCTGCTCTGCCACTCCTGTGCTCCTGGTTGTACTTGCCTGCTCAGACACTGGAGAGAAAATGGTGGTCTCACTTCCAAATCCAGGAGTCAAAGCACTCCTGCGTGTTCTCCCCTGGCAGGATCAGTGTACAGATAACTGTGGCACAGTCCTGCTCCTGAGTGCAGGTGAAGTTCAGAAGGACTCTGTCCCAGCTGCTCTGCCACTCCTGTGTTCTCTGTACTCCTGACTATACCGGCCTCCTCAGTCGCCAGTGAAGGTGTTTCTCTTATGGTCCATATATCACCATCTTTATCGTCTGTACTGTTACTATGTACAACTTACTGATATCCTAATCACCTTACTATCTTTGAATATTTTTGTATGAATTGCACTTCTTTGATAATGTAACAATGAACTACATCTGGCTTATTGGTCATTTTATGATCCCATGGATTGCTCCTCCCCTTTTCTCAGTAGGTGTTTATTAAGAGCAAATGTCAATACTGTGGTCTCTAGCTAAGATTTGTCAGCAACAAAGTTCTATGTGCTGGAATTTTACCATGTGACAGGTATACTAAGCTTCCACAGGCAGTGGATCAAGAAGCCTCAGCAGATGGTGTTCCCCATGGCTTAAAACTTAAAGTGTTTCTCAGCCCTCCAAAGATTTTCATGTGAAAATTCTTTGTTTAGCTCCGTACCCCACTTTTTAATGGGGTTATTTGGTTCTCTGGGTTCTACCTTCTTGAATTCTTTGTATATATCAGATATTAGCCCTCTGTCGGATTTAGGGTTGGTGAAGATCCTTTCCCAATCTGTTGTTTGACAGTTTGTCCTTTTGACAGTGTCCTTTGCCTTACAGAAACTTTGTAGTTTTATGAGGTCCCATTTGTCAATTCTTGATCTTAGAGTGTAAGCTATTGATGTTCTATTCAGGAAAATTTCCCCTGTGCCCATGTCCTCAAGGGTCTTCCCCAGTTCAACATAATTAATCATTAGGGAAATGCAAATCAAAACAACCCTGAGATTTCACCTCACACCAGTCAGAATGGCTAAGGTCAAAAACTCAGGAGACAGCAGGTGTTGGCAAGGATGTAGAGAAAGAGGAACACTCCTCCACTGCTGGTGGAGTTGCAAGATGGTGCAACCACTTTGGAAATCAGTCTGGCAGTTCCTCAGAAAAGTGGGCATGACACTTCCTGAGAACCCTGTTATACCACTCCTAGGCATATATCCAGAGGATTCTTCAGCATGCAATAAGGACACATGCTCCACTATGTTCATAGCAGCCCTATTTGTAGTAGCCAGAAGCTGGAAAGAACCCAGGTGTTCTTCAATGGAGGAATGGATATAAAAAATGTGGTATATTTACACAATGGAGTACTATTCAGCCATTAGAAACAATGAAGTCATGAAATTCTTAGACAAATGGATGGAGCTGGAGAACATCATATTAAGTGAGGTAACCCAGTCTCAAAAGACCAATCATGGTATGCACTCACTGATAAGTGGATATTAGCCTAGAAACTTTGAATACCCAAGACATAATCCACATATTAAATGATGTCCAAAAAGAATGGAGGAGTGGCCCGTGATTCTGGAAAGACTCAGTGCAAGAGTATAGGGGAATTCCAGAACAGGGAAGCGGGAAGGGGTAGATGGAGGAATGGGGGAGGGAAGAGGGCTTATGGGACTTGCGGGGAGTGGGGACCCAGAAAAGGGAAATCATTTGAAATGCAAATAAAAAATATATCAATAAAAAATAAATTAAAAAAAAATTAAAGTGACCCTGAGAGGAGAAGATGACCTTCTGTCCTCCCAGCAGCCACATTAGTGTGCAGTTTCACTGTGCTTCACTGTCTTTCCTGCCGGGTTCCTGGACTATCCGGAAACGGAGGATAACCACATGTCCAAAAACTGTAAGGCTTTCTGTGATGGGAGTAACCATCCACAAACTTTAAGGGTTTGCCTTTCTCTACATGTAAGAAAATTAGCAGGCAAGTACTGGAACAGAAGAGAGGACAGACATTAGCAGGCATTTAATGGAACAGAAGAAAGGATTGATACAGTACTTGATGGTGACATCATTGTACTGTTCATTTCTCTAAATCTTTGAATGTTATAAGAATAAGAATAATTTTCACCCTTGACAAGAGATAAGAACAAAGATTAATTCAAAACACAGTCTTTATGAAATAGGATTTTGCATCTTAATTAAGTACTTGGGTTTTTTTTTTCACTTTGTTTAGTTTGTAATTAAGACTAAAATGCTTCAGAATGCCTAGCTTAGCTAACAGTTCTCTCAGTGACCTCTGGTGTCTCTGTGTTGTCTTCTACAGTGTGCCATGCACAAAGGAAGATATTTGTTGCATGAAACTTAAAACGTAGTGTTTGGCCCTTAGGAAAGATTACATGTGAATTTTTACAAATAACTAAAATGTGTGCACAGTCATGTGGTTAACAGTTATAATATTCTGTGTGAAGGAGAAGACAGGTCCAACCCCTTCCTGAGTGCTTGCTACCAAGTTTTTATACAGTTGTTATTTGCCTGTTGGGGAATTTCACAAATTACAACTTACAATGCTCTCAGACCCCCTTTGCTATGGCTCCCAGTCCTGCAAGCTGCAATTGTGATTGTGTCCCAAGGATCTTTAGAATGCAAACTCAATTTGCATCCCTGGTAGCTCTTCTCTGCTGAGAGAAGATAAATAAAAGCTGGAAGGGCAGAAAGGCTTCTATAATTTCGTAATAGCCGAAGTGATTTGGAAAAATTATTCATGGAGGAGTTTTAATTACCCATGTAATCCTGACAAACTGTCTTTTTAAACCACAGGAAAAGTAAGAATGCACATTTCTCTAGAAAAAAAAATGAGACTCTGGTTCTATTACAACAATATAGAAATTGAAAACTACCAGAGTCAGACACATAAAAAAACTTTGAGTTCTGCAACAAGCTGAATCTAGACACTGTCAATAATGTTTCTGCCTATATTCAGCCCAAAGTTAAGATCACTCCACCTTTCAAAAGGCTCCAAGATCATGAATGTTCCTTTTAAAAGTTAAAAATAGAACTAGATTGAAATTCTGACACCTTCTTTTTTTGAAGAGGATAACATCGGTGTCAGGTGACCATCTGCACACCTTGTTTGTTGAGAAGCTATTCCAAGTCCCAAGATACAATCCACCTATATATGCACCAAGAGGTCAAAGAAGGATAGAGGCTTGTGTACCTGTGGAATGATGCTTAGCTATTAAGAAGATAATATCCTGTTGCTTAAGTCAATATGGTTGAGCCTGGAAAATATTATGTTACATATATAAAACCTGAAAGAAAAGAAAGCTGCAACATGAACTTCTAACTGAAATCTACAAAGGTTTATCTGGTAGAGATTTCAAACAGACTAGTGGTTACTAGAGGAAGAACAAGGAAAAGTTGGCAAGGCATTTGATCAACAACTCTAGTGTTACAGTTAGAATCAATCAATTTTGAAGTTCCCTTGTAAGGTAGATGAATTTAGTTAAGTATAAAATGAGTTTAGGAATTAAGGGAAATACTGAAGAAGATGAAGGGGTTTGCAACCCTATAGTAAGAACAACAATATCAACCAACCAGACCCCTCCAGAGCTCCCAGGGACTAAACAGTCAACCAAAGAGTACACATAGAGGGACCCATGGCTCCAGATGCTGATGTAGCAGAGGATTGCCTTATCTCACATCAATGGAAGGGGAAGCCCTTAGTCCTGTGGATATTTGATACCCCAGCTTAGAGGAATGATGCTAGGGAGGTAAAGCAGGAGTGGATGAGTAGGTGAGGGAGCTCCCTCATAGAAGCAAGGGGGATTAGGAGAGGGAGTTTTTGGAGGGGAAACTGGGATGGGGGATAACATTTGAAGTGTATATAAATAAAATAACCAATAAAAAGAATAACACGTTGTATACTTAAGTAACTAGAAGAGATTGTTTATAATGTCACTAATACAAAACATGAAAAATATTCAAGATAATGTATAAAGTAATTATTCTGACTTGAGTATTACAAAACACATCACTGTACTCTACTCCATAGATATGTAAAGTTATTAACTATCAATGAGAAATAAAATTAAAACATGAACAAAGTCGAGGATGGGATGAGAATGTATGCCTAGATCATCATGAGAAAATGCGCTTCAGCCTCCATTAGGTAAGTATTCCACTCTGCCTCAGTGTCTGATGACCATGTGACTAGAGCGCCACCCAGACATTCTTAATCAGAATAGGCATTTTAAAAGGATTTGAGGTGTTCTGTGTAAACATCAATGTCTGGAAAGGCCTAATACTGTAGTGAATCTGTACTTAACAGGACTGAAATCCAATTCCCATTTTTAGTTTCTTTCAGTTGTATATTCTTCATCTTTACAGAATAAAGATCAGTATAATCTTAATATATAAATCTTGCTGAATAAAATGGAAGAAAAGGCCATGTGATATAGATTCTTCCAGAATTCTAATGAAATGATATTTTCAATATGATTAGAAAAAGTTTACATTATCTGAATGTCAGAGCCTTGCAAACCACAGTGGGCATACCCAAGTATTTTCCTTCTATTTTTCCGTAAAAAAGATTTCTTAAGCATTTTCCAGGATAAACCCTTTCACCCAAGAGACATCCTTACAACCCTAAGTCTACAGATATGTGTAATATGCTTATAATCAAAGTTACTGGCAATAAATCACACAGAAATTTACTTTAAGACAAATCTTAATGTATATAGAATTTCTCCATTATTAAAGAGAAAATCCTTTTGCATACACAGATAAATTGTGTGTGGCTGTTTTTATATAAAGAATTCAATCTTCATTGAATGGTTGTTACTACAAAATATAGAACAGCTTTGAGGCTTGGCAGAGCAGCTCTGCAAATTCTGATAATGAAACCTCATAGCTTTGTTGTAGAAGATATAAAAGCATGTTCATGGTCATTTCAGAGATTGTTGGTAAATAGGAATTAATAATAAGTCCGGATAACAAATCAAAATTCATAGAGAGATTATAGAGGTTTGAAAAAATGGCCCACATATATTTCAATGTTTAGTCATCAGAAAATGCCAATACATGAAAGGGATTAGGAGGTGTGGCCTTGTGGGAATGGATGGCGTCCTTGTTGGAAGAAGTAGGGTTTGAGGTTTTATAAACCCATGTCAGTCTAGAAGCCCAGGAGCTCTCTCTTCCTACTGTCTGCAGATCTAGATGTAGAACTCCTAGCTCTTTCTTCAATTCCATGTCTACCTGTGTCCAGCCATGCTCTCTACCATGAGACTGGACTAACCCTCTGAAACTGTCAGCAATCCCTTATTAAATACTTTGTTTTACAAGAGTTGCCATGATCATAGTGTCTCTTCAAAGAATTAGAATACTGACCAATACAACTATAGTTTTATTGAGCTCATGCCCACAATATAAACAAAAAATTATCATTCAATCTAACACAACGTGGTCCAAATACACACTAATTTGATGTGGACTTGCTGTGGAATAACAAGAAAAAACAGCTATATCTTTATTTTCTACAATTAGATAACTATATTTATATACAATTTTTAAAAAGCTTATGTGTATAGAACTTTAGCTCCTACCACACAAGAGCCTCTGTTGTTCTGAGCTCTTCAGAACATGTTCTCTGGTACTGTGGTCACATCTTGTGTGTTTAAAACCAAGGCTATGGTGAAGGGGACCTGAAAACATGAATGAAACTTCAGAAACATTCGACAAATGAAGCATTTGACTGTGAATCTATCTGTGTGACTGTAAGTTCTATTCTTTTACTGTTGCCACTAATATTAGGATCCCATGTTCACTCTCAGGACACTATTTGGCACTGGACCAGTTTAAGAAGCCCTGCCCTAGAACTAAGTCTGGATTTGACAGCAAGTATCATGCTATCATTATGTATGAGGGACAGGATTTCTCTCCTTCTCCTTGGTGCCAAGCACAAGACCAAGAAAAAAAAAATAACAGAAGCCACTACACTCCTTTCTACCCTTTCCACCGTGCCTAAGTCAGGATATATGCTACCTCCTGAGTCTAGTCCTTCTTGTCTGTGTCAGCTCCTGTTTTCTCCAGGAAGTTGGCCTTGTTACCCTGCCCACTGATCATCCTTGTGAGAGAGCAGAACCTTCAGTTGATGGTATATTTCAATAATAATTTCCAATCCCAGAGTAAGAGATGCTTACATGGTGCTAAAATTTTGACATCGAATGATTGACTTTCTAGCATAAACTGTCACCAGAAAATGCCTCCCCTAGCACTAATTGCTTTCACAGTTACCACTACATTATAAAGTCCCTTCAGACCTCCCATCAGAAACACAAAGAAACTCTTAGTAAAGTTAAGAAACAATAGTTTGGTTGTACGTGAAGCTGTGGAAACACAATGTGTCAGCCTTTGCTCTTCCCTGTTCTGGGCTTTTGAAACAAATGGCCTAGACTGTTTTGCTTGCATGTGGCTTCTTTTTGGAAGCATACTAAAGGGATGCCTACCAGCTCATTCTGTCGTTGAATACATCTGTAGGTTTCTGACTCATGAACATGATTCTGCTAGCCATGGTGGTGGCATACTGGGCCTGCAGTCAGACCAGAGATTTGGCATAATTCCAAGTCATTTACCACAGACTCCATATACTTAATCATGTGGAAAAGTGGATCCCTCTTAAGCTTCTGACATATGAAAGGGTGTGAAGGAAAGTCATAGCACTTTTTTCCTTAAAATACCTTTGCCTAGAAGCATTCCAATGGATCTGTATCTCACTAAATAGTAAGGTCATTAATGTACTCTGATTTATCTACCTCTTAGAAATTGTAGGTGAATGGTCCTGTTTAACCACAGAAGTATTCTGAAGAAGAATGTGTGCAGCACTACGAAAGGAGTAAAAGGAGCTGAGAAAGTTCAGCCGGAAAGCAGCACAGACCAATGCAGCAGCATTGCCCCTCAAATATTCCTTATGGTTGTCCTCTGCTCAGTGTTCTTTGATATATCAAGTCAATGCAAATACCTCAATTCTCTGTTTCTAAGCTCTGTCTTTATACCTGGCTGTTCAAGTGGGATTTTTTTTCCATGAGAGAGACGCTAATCTGCTCATTAAAATGTTTAATAGATGGAAGTTCTAGAGTGTTAGGAATCCTTGCCCCTACAAAGTCAGTCTAAGAAAAAGCAACTGTTGGTGTACTGGGGACCCTGAAATTCTCTAACATTGCCCTATGATTGATTTAAGGTCTGTGAGACTTATAGAGTCAGACTAAGTGTGGAATGTGCTTTAAGGTCAAGAAAGTGTAAAACAAATTTGCAATTCCACCAGCAATGGAAGAGTATACTCCTTTCTTCATGTCCTTAGCAGCATGTGCCAATGCTTGAGGTTTTTTTTCTTAATCATTCTGGCTGTTTTAAGGTAGAATCTCAGGGTCATTTTGATTGCATTTCCCTGAAAACTAAAGATGTTGAATATTTCTTTAAGTGTTTTTTTCAGCCATTCAAGATACCTCTGTTGAGAATTCTCCATTTAGCACTGTACCTCACCTTTTAATTGGTTTATATGATTTTTTGGAGTCTAACTTCTTGAGTTTTTATATATTTTGGATAATAGTCCTTTAATTGGACATTGGGTAAATGAATATATTTTCCAAATCTGCAGGCTGCCATTTTGTCCTGTTGACTGTGTCCTTTGCCTTACAGACTCTTTTCAGTTTCAAGAGGTTCCATTTATTAATTGTTGATCTTAGAGCCTGAGCCATTAGTGTTCTGTCCAGGAAATGTTCTCCTGTGCCAATGTGTTCAAGGCTATTTCCAACTTTCTCTTCTATTATATTCACTGTATCTGGTTTTATGAAGAAGTCTTTGATCTACTTGGACTTGAGCTTTGTGCAAGATGACAAATATGGAACTGGAAGCAACCCAGATATCTCTCAACCAAAGAATGGATACAGAAAATGTGGTTCATTTACACAATGGAATACTATCCTGCTATTAGAAACAAATATATCATGAATTTTGCAGGCAAATGGATGGAACTAGAAACTATCATCCTGAGTGAAGTAACGCAGACCCAAAAGCTATGCATGGTATGTACTCCCTGATAAGTACAGACAGTAGAGAATACATCCCCTCCCCTCCCCTCCTCTTTCCCATTCTCTACTCTTCTTGCTCCCTTTAGAGTTGAATTGCCATCGCTAGTCTTGGCATAGTGTGAAACTCAAGTTCAGACAAGTCCTAACTCCCTAGGTCACAAAGCAGCCTCAGTGCTGTGGTCGGGGCCTCCAGCTTTTCAAGAGAAAACTCAGGTTCAGCAATATATGCAAAACACCCCAGGGCTTAAGTTTTAGCAGATAATTTTAAAATGTTTTCAATACTGTGCCAAAGAATAAAAACAAAGCAAACAAAATAAAAGTATAATTGTGGGCTAATAACAAAAATAATCATAATCACTACATAACATTTTAAAGGATGTTTATACTAATCTGGTAATTCTCAGAAGGCAAAGCTGATATTTTCATAGAAAATGCAAGAGTTAAGATGTTATGCTATTTTTATTTTATGTATACAAACCCTAGGTGTGTATGTGGATGAGACTAAGACTTCCCAATGAACGCAATTTTGCTTCTGCTTAAATATATGGAAATATACATCATTAAATCCATGACTTTGCATAGAAGACCGTGTTGATCTAAAGAAAATTGTACTAGCCGCAAATCAGTACCTTTACCTTTTAAAAGGTCTAAGTACAGCAATTGTGGCAAATGTATTCTTGAACAGATTGTCTGCTGGTTGATCAACCAAGATTCACTGGCTGTGAATATATCCTCTCGGATGATTCTATGAATTGAACCATGAAATAGAGTAATCCAGAAATGTCCACTAAAGTGAAAAAGAACACCTGCATAAAATAATCATTTTGTTTTTTATCAACAGTTAACTTTAGAGGTTTTAGTAAGCTTGGTTTGAGGCAAATTACCAACGACTCTTAACATGACATCATTTCTCAGATTTTCCATCCCAACTCGGGGGAATGCTTTATGGTGTAGCTCAAAATGTCTGAGGTCCCCATAAAGTCTGTGGGAAAAGATCCTCAAACCTACTGAACTGAAAGTTCATTGATGTATCTAGATGCCAAGTGAGAAACAACTTAGATTTTTTTTAATTTTTTATTCGATATAATGTATTTACATTTCAAATGATTTCCCCTTTTCTAGCCCCCCCACTCCCTGAAAGTCCCGTAAGCCCCCTTCTCTTCCCCTGTCCTCCCTCCCACCCCTTCCCAGTTCCCCGTTCTGGTTTTGCCGAATACTGTTTCACTGAGTCTTTCTAGAACCAGGGACCACTCCTCCTTTCTTCTTGTATCTCATTTGATGTGTGGATTATGTTTTGGGTATTCCAGTTTTCTAGGTTAATAACCACTTATTAGTGAGTGCATACCATGATTCACCTTTTGAGTCTGGGTTACCTCACTTAGTATGATGTTCTCTAGCTCCATCCATTTGCCTAAGAATTTCATGAATTCATTGTTTCTAATGGCTGAATAGTACTCCATTGTGTAGATATACCACATTTTTTGCATCCACTCTTCTGTTGAGGGATACCTGGGTTCTTTCCAGCATCTGGCAATTATAAATAGGGCTGCTATGAACATAGTAGAGCATGTATCCTTATTACATGGTGGGGAATCCTATACTCAAAGGATAAGCAGGCTGAGAAAGAAATTAGGGAAATGACCCCCTTCACAATAGCCACAAACAGTATAAAGTATCTTGGGGTGACTCTTACCAAACATGTGAAAGATCTGTATGACAAGAACTTCAAGACTCTGAAGAAGGAAATGGAAGAAGACCTCAAAAACTGGGAAAACCTCCCATGCTCATGGATCGGTAGAATCAATATAGTTAAAATGGCCATTTTGCCAAAAGCAATATAGAGATTCAATGCAATACCCATCAAAATCCCAACTCAATTCTTCACAGAGTTAGAAAGAGCAATTATCAAATTCATCTGGAACAACAAAAAACCCAGGATAGCTAAAACTATTCTCAGCAACAAAAGAAAATCTGGGGGAATCAGTATCCCTGACCTCAAGCAATACTACAGAGCAATAGTGTTAAAAACTGCATGGTACTGGTACAGTGACAGGCAGGAGGATCAATGGAACAGGATTGAAGATCCAGAAATGAACCCACACACCTATGGCCACTTGCTCCTCGACAAAGAGGCTGAAAACATCTAATGGAAAAAAGATAGCCTTTTCAACAAATGGTGCTGGTTCAACTGGAGGTCAGCATGCAGAAGAATGCGAATTGATTCATCCTTGTCTCCTTGTACTAAGCTCAAATCCAAATGGATCAAGGACCTCCACATAAAGCCAGACACTCTGAAGTTAATAGAAAAGAAACTGGGGAAGACCCTTGAGGACATCGGTACAGGGAGAAAGTTTCTGAACAGAACACCAATAGCGTATGCTCTAAGAGCAAGAATTGACAAATGGGACCTCATAAGGTTACAGAGTTTCTGTAAGGCAAAGGACACCATCAAGAGGACAGATCGGCAACCAACAAATTGGGAAAAGATCTTCACCAACAAATTGGGAAAAGATCTTCACCAATCCTACATCAGATAGAGGGCTAATATCCAATATATATAAAGAACTCAAGAAGTTAGACTCCAGAAAACCGAACAACCCTATTAAAAATGGGGTACAGAGTTAAACAAAGAATTCTCACCTGAAGAACTTCGGATGGCGGAGAAGCATCTTAAAAAATGCTCAACTTCATTAGTCATTAGGGAAATGCAAATCAAAACAACCCTAAGATTTCATCTTACACCAGTCAGAATGGCTAAGATTAAAAATTCAGGAGACAGCAGGTGTTGGAGAGGGTGTGGAGAAAGAGGAACACTCCTCCACTGCTGGTGGGGTTGCAAATTGGTACAACCACTCTGGAAATCAGTCTGGCGGTTCCTCCGAAAACTGGGCACCTCACTTCCAGAAGATTTTTTTTAATTAAAGCAGCCTATGTGTCTCTGACCCCAAAATGTATTGGGACATCAGATAAGTTTAGAAATTACAAACAGCTACAACTTAGCTATGTTTGTGTTTCATGTTGTGCTGTACACTTATCTGGCTGCAAAGCATCCAAATGTGTTTTACTGACCTTTTAAGAGATTCAGAAAATTTTTTATTGTGGTTATGATTAATCATGTGTCCGTGTGTGTGTGTGTGTGTGTGTGTGTGTGTGTCTGTCTGTCTGTCTGTCTGTCTGTCTACCTGCCTGCCTTTCTGGGTAGCTCTCTGTGTCTGTGCTTGTGTCTGTGCATCTGTCTGTGAATCTCTATGTGTCTATGTCTGTCTCTCTGTCTGTGTATCTGAGTGATTGCTATTTATGTCATCTCATTCTCATTCTCTGTGCAATGTGTACCTGTTTATGTGTCTATCTGTGTCTGTATGTCTGTCTGTGTCTAGCATTTGAGTGTGTCTGACTATCTATTTGTATGTCTATGTGTCTTTGGCAATCTATATTTACTGGGGTTTGAACATGCTAACCAAGTGCAGAAATACTAAGGTATAATCTCGGTCTCTGGATTAAATATTGTCTATGTATACATATTTTACTTAAATTGATGAATGTCAGTTCTGTTCCAGTGATTCTAAACCCTAATTCATATGCAGACCAGAACATCACTGAAGAGATATTTTGTGATAAAAATATTTCTAATCATAGGACCTAGCTTCAATAGAGAGCATCACCCACCAAGAATAAAAATAGCTAAGGACTGTGGACCCCTGTTCACTATTGTTTTCCAAAAAAGTAAGCAGAATTATCATATGACTCAGTATTCCAACTACTGGACATGTTTCCAAAGGAATAATAGAGATGCTTCCTTCAAGGATGCTTAACAGCACCCTTCACAATGGTCCCGAAATGCTAACAATCTAAATGTCTACCATCTGATGAATAAAGAAGATGTGGTAAACCTCCATTTTTGTAATAGAATAGATGGAATTAGACATCACTGGGTTTATAGTATATGAATAGATAACAATTTTGAGAAAAAGAACACTGGTTATCGGATACTGATGAGGAAAAGTGAGAAAGTAATATGTCATTAGTGGACACAAAGTTTGCAACTGGATGGAAGCATTTCTTCATGAGAACAGGGGTTAGCAACAATTAAAATATTTAATTTCTTACCCACTTAGCAAGATAGGAACTCCAAATACATTTAAATTAGTTTTCAAAAATAATAAGAAATGCACTATTTATGTTTTTCTTGAATCCCTGAAACTACTGAGAAAGGTTTGTCTTCATAGCAATGATCTTATTACCAATCACACTAAGTCTACCAGTGTGGATCTATAACACATTTTAACATTTTCAGCTTCTGACATATATGACACAAACTAGCACTAGAATGCTGTAGTACTGGCATTACTACAAAACAGAAAGCATTTCAAGACAACCATGAAGCAGAAGGATAAAGGAGAAATAATTCAAGTTAACTAAAAGCAAGAAACAGTTATTCATCAAATAGTTAAGGTAAAAATAATAAACTAACAGATTTTAATCTAAAATAAATAAGGAAATAAATAAAGAAAAAGCAAGTGTATTTCCAAATCACAGAATTTCTACAACATCCAAAAATCAGTTATTAGAGAGAAACGTGTTTCTTAGATGCAAAATTGACAGTATTCTAGTATGAATACTATTCTCTCAGCAGAAGCTGCAGTCTTGAAAATCTTATCAGTACAAATAAACTGAGCTCAATGCATTCAGGTATTCTGATCTAAGTGGGGAGATGAGGTGCCTCATATGCAGGCCCAGAGACTCAAATGAGCCTAAAGCACCATCTGGATAGGAGGTAAAAGATGTTTGTCAGAAACAAATGCAGTTTCCCAATGCTCAGAGACTGTACTCAGTCTAGACATCATGGATTTAGCTCACAGCTCAACACCCTGAGAGTAGCAGATATGCCTTTTAATATGACATTTTCAAATTTAATATAAATATATCATTTCAATTAAGCAATTTTATTCATTTAATACATATTAACCAGTATCTTACTATTTGACAGTATTGTTCTTGATTACAGATACACACACACACATACATACACACACACAGTACAAGGTAGAGGGATGTCTTCAGGTAGGCACACACATAAACCCATAGTGATAACTCACTCTATGGACAAAAGTAAAAAGGGTTGATAGAAACATGTCGGAAGACTTATGTATTAGGTCAAGTTCCAGATGACAGAGAAATTACTTTTTGGCCCTTAGATAGAGGAGTGTAGTGAACACAGAAATGGCAATCTGAGACCTACATAGGAAAACAGTCCCTGATACCAATGTGTCTGCTATGGCTGAAACATAAGGGAAAAGTCAGCATGACCCAAACTTAAAAACACAAGGGAAATGACATAGAAGATGAGCTGGGGATATTCCAGGGGACAAACAATGCAGGCTATAGAATGCTCCTGACCTTTTCAATAAACAGAATGAAAGCCTGTGGAGGATCTTGGAATGAGAAATTGTCCAGTGTGACTTTTATATTAAAGCATCCATCAGGCTGCTGTGAAGATAATGGACTGCAGGGGACAGAAGTGAAGCAGGCAGGTAAGTGACAGTCTACCTCAGTAATTAAAGAAAGAGACATCAGTTGCTTGAAATGGTGTTGGGGAAGCAGTCACACTGCGTGAGGACATATTTCAAGGACAGAACAAATAAATTGATGATTGATTGGATGTGAGAATGGGAAGCAATGCAGCCAGTGATGATTCCAAAGCTCTGAAGGAGGCATTGCTATGTCAACTGGACTGGTCTCTGCCTGATTTAGGGCAGACTGCAGTAGAATCTGTGGAAGAGTTTTGCATTTTGAATGCCAGTTTGATATGTTAATTATAGATTTAAGGGAAAAAACAGATAATCATATAATTGAGTCTAGAATTCATTGATCATTAGAATATTTAGCATATGATGTGTTATTTGGAATCATAAGACTGGATAAGAACTGTGAATTGATTGTTGACAGGTTTGTAACAGAGGATTCAAAGACTAGAGACTATGACATTCCACTATCTAGAATGAGAAATCACAGGAAAACCTTAGTATAAATCAAAAACAAGAAAAGAATTATCGATGGAGCACCCTCCAAAGTGTGAGAAGAACAAAAAGACACTGGTTCAGAAAAGCAAGAACAGCCATTGCGGAGGACATTGGGAATGACTGTCTGTGTCAATGCCTCCTGATAGGCTGAGCACTGACTGGTCCCCAATGAGCACTAATATACATTCATTGGACTTGGAAACTGAGCAACAGTCAGGTACTACAATGACCAATAATTTGGAGGAATAGGAAAATTGAAGCCTTATATGAAATGAGAGGTGTATAAGGAAGTATTATTGTTTAAACATGTTGTTTAGAATATAACTAAGGAAACAGTAAAGAAAGAGATGACAGTTCCCTGGGGGAGGTGAACCAGGACAACATTAGACCTGCCAAAGTGAACAGGGCAAAGACCACAAGTCCTCAGTTCTACACAAAGAACTACTGAGAAATGCTGAGTTTGGGAGAAATCATTTCCAGGAAATAGCACACCAATTGGTTATTCAATATCAACTATTCAGTCCTGAAAACATAGATGCAAGTATCATTATACAAACTGAATAGGTCATATAAATGTGTGTGGGGTGTGTGTGTGTGTGTGTGTGTGTACATGTAACAATTTTAAAGCTGGCTAGAAATTTGACAGAAACCAAGAAGGGTATATGGGAGGGTTTGGAAAGATCAAAGGAAAGGGAGAAATCATGTGATTATATTATAATTCCAACAATAAAATAAAGAAAGCCAGTGTGTATTTAGAAATCCTGGGAGTGTATTTAACATTTGTCAGAACAGAGCAGAGGAGGGGAATACAAAGGACCTGGCACAAGAATTCTTAGAATAAAAAAGAATCTTTAGCCAAAGGCATAATCTGTGAGAAAGCCATACACTGGAGAAAAATGCACAAGAAACTGAGGACTGTGAAATATTATTGAGAAAAGTTAAAGCACCTTTAAATGGAGAAAATGTTCCAGGAGCATGCATTTTTATGATTCAATATTCAAAAGACATCACTTCTACACTAGCATATGTGCTATTGAGGCAAGCCTCTGTCCCTAAATCTAATTTAAAAATTCAAACTAAGGCTAGTCAGAATACAAGTGAGTTTCTGTACCTGAATGTGTAAATGTGTGTGTGTGTGTGTGTGTGTGTGTGTGTGTGTGTGTGTGTGTGTGTGTGTGTGTTTATTAGGGAAAAAACATAACAGTTTTAAAAGAAAATTATTCAGAAACTCATCTGGAGACTCAAATGTAAGAAAGGAATGAAACTAAACATCAGCAGCACAAATAATGAAGTCGTATTAGCTAGTAGCACTAATGGTACCAAGTATGATTGAGCACAAGGACAGAGAAGTAAGCTGATAAAATGGAATAGGGTTGTGCAATAAGAATCCCACATGCAGTTTGTTCAGATTTTATTTAAAAATTAGTGCAATGAAATCTATGCTAGTTATATTTCCAATAAACAAAGCTCATAGTAACCATATTTCATATCCATGACCTCCTAGGTTCCAGCATCAAGTTGTTTTTTAGATATGTCACAGATCTGTATGCTGTATTTCCAGTGGAACAAAACATCATGACATCAAAGAAAGGTAGGGTACTCTCCATAAAATGTAAAGAGCACACTAGGAATAAAATCAATCTGCATTAAGAACCCCTTTCATCAAGAGATACAATCAAGAGAGTGCCAAGAAATGCAGACTAAGAGAGGAAAGACAGAGTTGGAATGATTCCCAGTGCTCATGAGTCAGCAGAACAAACAATGAGCAAACAACATGGTCACCATATTGCCAGAAGTGAGATACTAAACAAGTGCAAGCCCGATCAAAATGACAAGACCATTCTCCAAGAACCATAGAATCAAACTCAATATGACAAAAGGAAATAACATCACAAGGAAAAGGAGCTAGCTGTGCAAGAGGTAGCACAATAGCTGACTTGAGGTTTCAGAGCCATAGTAACAAAAATAGCTTGGCGCTGGCACAAAAATAGAAACAGGCCATTCAGTGCAACAAAGGACCCAGAAATAAACCTGCACTACTGAAGTCATCTAATTTGAGGCAAGGAAGCAAAAATACATGGTGAAGAAATGATAGTTTCTTCCTCAAAAATGGTACTGGCAGAACTAGATATCCATACGTAGGATCTTGAGATGATGTCCTGGCTCTCACTCAGTATAAATATCCACTGATGATGAGCTATAGGCCATGTAAGACCTAGTAATCTGAAATCACTAGAGAAAACAGGAGGAAAAACAATCAGGTACACAGGCATAGGCAATGATATTCTGAATAAGACTAATCACCCAAGAATGATCACCAAGCATTAACAAATGATGTGGCATTACAAAAAACAAAACAACAACAAAAAAAGACATTTTGCAGCAAAGAGAACAATCACTAGAGAGAAGAGAGAACCTATTAAACAGAAGATATCTGCCACATACCCATGCTACATGAAATTAATATCCACAAACTATGAAGAATTAAAAAATAGTAAATACCAAGTAACATATGATCCAGTTAACACAAGGGCTAATGAGCCATACAGACTTTTTTTTCAGGAGAGAAATTTCAAATTGCAATAAATAGGCTTTTCAAAATGTGATGTCTTAGCCATGAGAGAAATGCAAATCAAATCTACTTTGAGATTCCATCTCACCCCACTCAAAATGGCAATCATCAAGAAAACAGAACACAGATGCTTCTGAGGATTCAGGGAAAAGTAAGGGCTTAAATACTGCTGGTAGGGATATAAAATCAGTGCAGGCACTAAGGAAATCAGGGTGGAATTTCCTAAATATAGAACTGCCCCGTCATCTAGTTCTACTGCTCCTAATTCTGCACCTGAAGGAATCAAACCAATTTGTAAGGGACACCTGCAGACCTATGCTAACTGCAGTGCTCTAAAAGCAGCTGAGCACTGGTGTCAGCAGAGATATCCATCAAGAGTTGGATGACTAACAAAAATGTCTGCATTATGTTAATTAATGAGAAATAGTCAGACACAAATACAGGAGTAGCACTTCTTCTCTCATATGTGAAATCTAGGAAATAATAAAAATCAAGACAGAAATAAATAGAAAGGTGATTTACTAAGGAAGAGAATGGGTAGCCAAAGGGGTAAAGACAAGAAAAGATAATGGAGGACAATGAATAAAGGTGCCTGCAGACAAGGTGTAATATGGATCTTAATTTGATGCCCATAACTCATAGGATAAAAGGAACAAACTGACTTATGAAGTTATCTTCAGATATTCATATAAATTGTGTCATGGACACATGCCCACACATGTAAATACAAACTAGAATAAAATTTTAAAATAAAAAGTAATAGGAATGAATATGTTAAAAATATGTATGTGCATATAATAAAAGGCATAGCAAAACAAATTAATTCATACAAAGACTTTATGCTTTTAATATATAAAATACCTACAAATTAGGAGAGACATAGCTCAATCTGATAGAGGGATAATATCCAATATATACAAAGAACTCAAGAAGTTAAACTCCAGAGAACCAAATAACCCTATTAAAAAATAGGGTTCAGAGCTAAGCAAAGAAATCTCAATTGAGGAATACTGAATGGCTGAGAAGCACCTAATGAAATGTTCAATATCCTTAATCATTAGGGAAATGCAAATCAAAACAACCCTGAGATTCCATCTCACACCAGTCAGAATCACTAAGGTCAAAAATTCAGGTGACAGCAGATGCTGGAAAGGCTGTGAAGAAAAAGGAGCTCTCTTCCATTGCTGATGGGATTGCAAGCTGTATAAACACTCTGGAAATCAGTTTGGCAGTTCCTCAGAAAATTGGACATACTACTACCTGAGGATCCAGCCATATCACTCCTGGCCAAATACCCAGAAGATGCTCCTCCAACATGGAATAAGGACACATGTTACACTATGTTCATAGCAGCCTTATTTATAATAGCCAGAAACTGGAAAGATCACAGATATCCTTCAACAGAGGAATGAATACAGAAAACGTGGTACATTTACACAATGATGTACTACTCAGCTATTAAAAACAATGAATTCATGAAATTCTTAGGCAAATGGTTGAAACTAGAAAAATATCAGCCTGAGTGAGATAACACAAAAGGACATACATGGTATACACTCACTGATAAGTGGATATTAACCCAGAAGCTCTGAATACCCAAGATACAATTCACAAACCACATGAAGCTCAAGCATAAATAAAACCAAACTGTTGATACTTCTGTCCTTCTTAGAAGGGGGAACAAAATACCCTTGAAAGTAGATACAGAGAAAAAGTGTGGAGCAGAGACTGAAGGAAAGTCCATCCAGAGACTGCCCCTCCTGGGGATCCATCCCATAGTCACCAAACCCAGACACTATTAAGGATGCCAACAAGTGATTGCTAACAGGAGCCTGATACAGCCTGGGAGACTCTGCCCAAGCATGACAAATAGAGGTGGATGTTCTCATCCAACCATTGAATTGAGCACAGGGTCCCCAATAGAGAAGCTAGAGAAAAGACCCAAAGAGCTAAAGAGGTTTGCAGCCCCATAGGAGGAACAACAATATGAACCAACCAGTACCACAGAACTTCCAGGGACTAAACCACCAACCAAAGAGTACACATGAAGGGACCTATGTCTCCAGCTGCATATGTAACAGAGGATGGCCTTGTTGGACATCAATGAGCAGAGAGGCCCTTGGTCCTGTGAAGGCTCAATGCCCCAGTATAGAAAATGCCAGGGAAGTGGGAGTGGGTGGGTTGATGAGCAGGGGGTGGGGGATAGAGGGTTTTCGGAGGGGAAAGGAGGAAAGGGGATAACATTTGAAATGTAGATAGAGAAAATATATAATTAAAATATAATTATAACTAAAAAATTTAAAAAGAAGAAAAATAGGCACTCCCAAAGCAGAAAATAAAAATCATTTAACTATACACCGAGCAGCCAGCGCAGAGGAGACAGCCAGCAAAGCCTGCATCCAGAGTTGATCGGGGCCACAGAGCTACATACCCAAATAAAACTACAAGAGAGTGGGTCTTGGCTGCCATCTTTGCTCCTGTGACTTTGTAACAGATTGGTAGGCAGGGATCACCAAAGTAGAGGATCACTTGGGACACATCCAACAGGCGACCTGCACTCAGGAACTCGGCAGCAGCACAGCTATTTGTGCCAGGGGAAAGTAGGTCACCCAGGGTTGCTGAGATAGGCCTGCAGGCACACCAAAGGGGTAACTAACACCAGAGTTAACCAGATGGCGAAAGACAAATGTGAGAACGTTGCTAACAGAAATCAAGGCAATGTGGCACCATCCGAACCCAATTCTCCTACAACAGCAAGTCCTGGACACCCCAACACACCAGGAAAGCAAGCTTGGGATTTAAAAATCATAGGTCATGATGCTGATGGAGGGCTTCATGGAGGGCTTCAAGAAGGACATAAATAACTCCCTTAAAGAAATACATGAGAGCACAAATAAACAGGGAGAAGCCCTTGAAGAACTAAGGGAAAACACAACAAAACAGGTGAAGGAATAAACAAAGCCATCCAGGATCTAAAGAATGAAGTAGAAACAATAATGAAATCACAAAGGGAGACAACTCGGGGCATAGAAAACTTAGAAAAGAAGTCAGAAATCATGGATCCAAGCATCAATAACAGAATACAAGAGATGGAAGAGAGAATCTCAGATGCAGAAGATACCTAGAAAGCATTGATACAGCAGTCAAAGAAAATGAAAAATGCAAAAATCTCCTGACCCAAAACATCCAGGAAATTAAGCACAAAATGAGGAGACAAAGCCTAAAGATTATAGGTGTAACAAAAATCTCCTGACCCAAAACATCCAGGAAATTCAGCACAAAATGAGGAGACAAAGCCTAAGGATTATAGGTGTAGAAGAGAGTGAAGACTTTCAACTTAAAGGGCCAGTAAATATCTTCAACAAAATTATAGAAGAAATTTTCCCTAACCTAAAGAAAGAAATGGCAATGAACATACAAGAAGCCTACAGAACTTCAAATAGATTTGACCAGAAAAGAAATTCCTCCCATCACATAATAATTGAAACACCAAATGTACTAAACAAAGAAAGAATATTAAAAGCAGTAAGGGAAAAATGTCAAGTAACATATAAAGGTAGACCTATCAGAATTACACCAGATTTCTCACCAGAGACTATGAAAGTCAGAAGAGCCTGGGCAGATGTCACTCAGACCCTAAGGGAACACAAATGCCAACACAAACTGCTATATCCAGCAAATTTCTCAATTACCGTAAATGGAGAAACCAAGGTGTTTCATGACAAAAAGAAATCTGCACAGTATTTATCCACATATCCAGCCCTTCAAAGGATAAGAATGGAAAACACCAACAAAAGGAGGGAAACTACACAAAAGAAAAAGCAAGAAAGTAATCCTCTTCCAACAAACCCAAAAGAAGATAACCACACAAACATAAAAATTGCATCAAAAATAGCAAGAAGCAACAATCACTATTCCCTAATATCTCTTAATATCAATGGACTCAATTCCTCAATAAAAAGACATAGACTAACAGATTGGATTTGTAAACAAGACCCAACATTTTGCTGCATACAGGAAAGGCATCTCAGTGTCAAAGACAAACACTACCTCAGAGTAAAAGACTGGAAAACAGTTCTCCAACCGAATGGTCACACAAAACAAGCTGAAGTAGCCATTCTAATATCAGATAAAATGGACTTTCAACCAAAAGTCATCAAAAAAGACACAGAAAGACACTTTATACTCATCAAATGAAAAATCTACCAGGAAGAACTCTCAATTTTGAACATCTATGCCACAAATACAAGGGCACTGGCATTCATAAAGGAAACCTTACTAAAGCTTAAAGCACACATCGCACCCCACACACTAATTGTGGGTGACTTCAACACCCCACTCTCTTCAATGGGCAGATCAGGGAAACACAAACTAAACAGACACAATGAAACTAACACAAGTTTTGGACCAAATGGATTTAATATAGATCTATAGAACATTTCATCCTAAATCAAAAGAATATACCTTCTTCTCAGCACCGCATGGTATCTTCTCCAAAATTGACCATATAATTGGTTGCAAAACATACCTCAACATATATAAGATGACTGAACTAATTCCATGCTTCCTATCAGATCACTATGGAATAAGGATAGTCTCCAATAGCAACAAAAACAACAGAGAGCCCACATAAACATGGAAGCTGAACAATGCTCTACTCAATAGCTCTACTCGAGAGCTTGGTCAAGGAAGAAATAAGAAAAGAAATCATAACTTTTTTAGAATTTAATGAAAATGAAGGCACAACATACCCAAATTGATGGGACACAATGAAAGCAGTGCTAGCTTTCATTTACTCATAGCTCTGAGTGCTTACAAAAAAGAAGCTGGAGAGAACATACACTAGCAGCTTAACAACACACCTGAAAGCTTTAGAACAAAAAGAAGCTAATACACACAAGAGGAGTAGAAGGCAGGAAATCATCAAACTCAGAGCTGAAATCAACCAAGTTGAAACAAAAAGAACTATATAAAAAATCAACAAAACCAGGAGCTGGTTCTTTGAGAAAATCAACAAGATAGATAAACCTTTAGCAAGACTAACCAGAGGGCATAGAGACAGTATCCAAATTAACAAAATCAGAAATGAAAAGGGTGAAATAAGAACAGAAACTGAGGAAATTCAAAAAATTATCATATCTTACTACAAAAGCCTATTCTCAACACAAATGGAAAGTCTGGATGAAATGGACAATTTCCTAGACAGATACCAACTACCAAAATTTAATCAGGATCAGATAGACCTTCTAAAGGGTCCCATAAACCCTAAAGAAATAGAAGTGATCATTGACAGTCTCCCAACCAAAAAAACCACAGGACCAGATGGTTTTAGTGTAGAATGCTATCAGACATTCAAAGGAGACCTAATGCCAATACTCTTCAAACTAATCCACAAAATAGAAACAGAAGGAACATTACCTAACTCATTCTATGAAACCACAATTTCGCTGATACCAAAACCACACAAATATCCAACAAAAAAAAAGAGAACCTTAGACCAATTTCCCTTAAGAATATTGATGCAAAAATACTCAATAAAATTCTTGCCAACCAAATCCAAGAACACATCAAAAGGAACATTCACCATGATCAAGTAGGCTTCATCCCAGGGATGTAGGGATGGTTAAATATAAGGAAATTCATCAATGTAATCCACTACATAAACAAACTCAAGGAAAAAAAACACATGGTCATTTCATTAGATGCTGAAAAATTATTTGATAAAATTCAGCATCCTTTCATGTTGAAGGTCTTGGGAAGAACAGGAATCCAAGGCCCATACCTAAACATAATAAAAGCAATATACAGCAAACTAGTAGCCAACATCAAACTAAATGGAGAGAAACTTGAAGCAATCCCACTAAAATCAGGGACTAGACAAGCCTTCTGGGGGACTAGACAAGGCTGCCCTCTCTCTACATATTTATTCAATATAGTAATTGAAGTTCTAACCAGAGCAATTAGGCAACACAAGGAGGTCAAAGGGATACAAATTGGAAAGGAAGAAGTCAAATTATCACTATTTGCAGATGATATGATAGTATACTTAAGCAACCCAAAAAACTCCACCAGAGAACTCCTACAGCTGATAACTTCAGCAAAGTGGCTGGATATAAAATTAACTCAAGCAAATAAATAGCTCCCTATACTCAAAGGATAAACAGGCTGAGAAAGAAATTAGGGAAATAACACCCTTCACAATAGCCACAAACGATATAAAGTATCTTGGTGTGACTCTAACCAAACAAGTGAAAAATCTGTATGACAGGAACTTCAAGTCTTTGAAGAAAGAAATCCAAGAAGTCCACAGAAGATGGAAAAATCTTCCATGTTCTTGGATTGGCAGGATTAATATAGTAAAAATGGCCATCTTACCAAAAGCAATATACAGATTGAATGCAATCCCCATCAAAATCCCAACTCAATTCTTCATAGACTTAGAAAAAGCAATTCTCAAATTCATCTGGAATAACAAAAACCCCAGGATAGCTAAAACTATCCTCAACAGTAAAAGAACTTCTGGGGGAATCAGTATCCCCAACCTCAAGCAGTTCTACAGAGCAATTGTGTTTAAAACTGCATGGTATTGGTACAGTGACAGGCAAGTGTATCAATGGAATAGAACTGAAAACCCAGAAATGAACCCACAGAATTATGGTCACTTGATCTTTGATAAAGAAGCTACAAACATCCAATGGGAAAAAGATAGCCTTTTCAACAAATGGTTCCAGTTCAACTGGAGGTTGGCATGCAAAAGAATGCAAATTTATTCATTCTTATCTCCTTGTACTAAGCTCAAGTCCAAGTGGATCAAGAACCTCCACATAAAACCAGACACACTGAAACTAATAAAAAAGAAACTGGGGAAGACCCTTGAGGACATGGGCACAGGGGAAATTTTCCTCAACTGAACATTAATAGTTTATGCTCTAAGATCAAGAATTGATAAATAGGATGTCATAAAATTACAAAGTTCCTGTAAGGCAAAGGACATTGTCAAAAGAACAAAACAGCAACCAACAAATTGGGAAAAGATCTTTACCAACACTATGTCCTACAGAGGGCTTATATCCAAGATATACAAAGAACTCAAGAAGATAGACTCTAGAGAGGCAAATAACCCTATTAAAAATTGGGGTACAGAGCTAAGCAAAGAATTTTCACCTGATGAATACAGAATGGCCGAGAAGCACCTAAAGAAATGTTCAACATCCTTAGTCATCAGGGAAATGCAAATCAAAACAAACCTGAGATTTCACCTCACACTAGTCAGAAGGGCTAAGATCAAAAACTCAGGAGAAAACAGGTGCTGGCGAGGATGTGGAGAAAAAGGAATACTCCTCTACCTCTGATGGGGTTACAAGCTGGTACAACCACTCTGGAAATCAGTCTGGAGGTTCCTCAGAAAACTGGGAATGATACTTCCGGAGGACCCTGCTATACTATTCCTAGGCATATATTCAGGGGATTCCCCAGCATGTAATAAGGATATATGCTTCACTATGTTCATAACAGCGCTATTTATAATAGCCAGAAGCCAGAAAGAACCCAGTTGTCCTTCAATGGCAGAATGGATACAGAAAATGTGGTATATATACACAATGGAGTACTATTCAGCCATTAGAAACAATGAATTTATGAAATTCTTAGACAAATGGATGGAATTGGAGAATATCATCCTAAGTTAGGTAACCCATTCACAAAAGAACACACATAGTATGCATTCACTGATAAGCAGATATTAGCCTAGAAGCTTGGAATACCCAAGACACAATTCAAATATCAAATGATGCCCAAGAAGAAGAAGGAGTGACCCCTGGTCCTGGAAAGGCTCAGTGCAGCAGTGTAGGGGAATAATAGGTCAGGGAAGTGGGAAGGGGTGGATTGTGAAACAGGGGAAGGGAAGAGAGCTTATGGGACTTTCAGGGAGGGGGGGATCCAGGAAAGGGAAAATCATTTGAAATGTAAATAAGGAATATATCGAATAAAAAAAAGAAATTCAAGAACACGATGTCATCATGATTAGCATCCAATAAGGACCTTGTTGCTGTGTCATGAAAGGATAAATCTTATCATATGACAAAAAAAAAAGCATTTAACCAAAGGTGAATTGTATTTATGAGATGGCATTTAATTAAGACAAATTAAACCAGTATGTTATCACTACATTTGAGCTATAATAGCCCAAATGAAAGGGACAGAACCTGCTGAATATGTTCCTAGTGGAGTGTGGGTCAATATACATTCCACAGAGAACTGCTAAGCACTGTTCACTAAACCTAACATGTGCTGTCCCTGTGAGCAGCAGTTCTACTGCAGATGCTGTTAAGGAGCTAATACATGGCATGAAACAATGATCTATGGTGATAGAACTGAGGCCTGGAAAGTTGTGGCTCTGTGTGGCACAACTCCTCACACTTCCCCCATAACCCCAGCCTCCCACACCTCTCATTAAGCACAAGAGTTTGCCTCTCCATCCTGCATGAATCTTGCCTTTGTGATCCATCTGCTACTCTCTTACTTCTTTCTAACCTGGAAACTCCACCATGAATAGTATTTGTGTTGGTTACATTCATGTCCCTATAACCAAACTATATGACAGCGAGGAAACACAAAGGAGAAGTCATTTCCTTGGGCTCATACCTTTAGTCATTTCAGTTCACCATGGCAACAAAGGTGGAGTGAGTCCATCCATGTGGGAGGAGAGTGAAGTAAAAACTGTTCACACCAAGGCCAACCAGAATGCAGTAAGGAGCTGGAAATAAGGACCAGGCTACAATGTTCAAAGATGACAATGAAAGAACTACTTCCATACCCAGGTCACACCCCGTAAAGGCTGCAGGGCCTCTCAGAATAGCACTACAAGATTGGATTCTAGATTCTGAAAATGAAACCATAGAAATGTTCAGATTCAAACCATAGCCCTATGTATTTCTATGTATGTATTAACCATTCTACTCTCCACTTAAGCCACAGAATGATTCCTTGAACCTGACACATGATATCACCTGCTGTAGTTTCTCCTGCTATCAGGATCAAAGCCGCCATCTTCTGCAAAGACAAAGGCAACTTGACCTGAACCTGAAGGTCCCTACAGTCTACTCTTCAATTAAATCAGTCTTCTAGTTATTGCCAAACCTCTGTATCCTCATATATGATCACCCCAAGGCTTCTGACAACAGTGCTTCCTCTGCTCATGGCTTTGTGCTACTTCTGTTCCACTAAGACCCAGCTTCAGATTTGGTCCCTCCCATGAGCTTCAGTTGTGATTCTTGAGGAGTCTTAAGTCACTGTCTCAAGCATTCACACAGGTAAGTCACCTTATCTCCCAGTGTCCTATAAAAGATGAAAGTGTCTCTAGATTTTGTGCTCTTTTCTAATTTTGGGTCATTGTAAAGATTAGACAAAATTTAATTTCAGTCTCAAAATTACTTCCGTATATTTTTTTAAACCTTTAGTTCATAAGAATCCTCATTGGTAACATGAGGACAGTAGACTCTACATTCATTGCCGCCATTTCTGGTAAGAACTGCTGACAACAGAATTATGTGACATGGAAGAGAAAGATACCTCCCAATGTTTTCTATACCAGGACAGACCCTAAAGCAGAGAGTCTTTTAATTAAATCAATTCCACGGCCATATATCAATACCACCAATAAAAAATATAAGCTACCAAAATAAGTAGAAAGAAATAATCACATATCAAACACTGTGGTACATCCCTCTGAGAAGACAGAGTTTGTCACAGAGTATACTGTTTATAAAATCACCCAGCATTAGGGGATGGGTGATAAGTTAAGAATAAATGGGAATTTTATATTCTCTCTCATCCTGTTTTATAGTACTGAGGTATAAGAGAGGGGTGGATGATAGTAAAACAGTCTAAATCCTGCTTTGAATTCCTCCTATCCTCAGTGACCGCTAATACTTCTGATCTCCAAATTTGCAGCCATGGGCTCAGGGTGGTTAAGGCCCCATGATTATCTGAGATAATATGGTATGACGCATTTCCCTTGCTTTTAGTGGCTTCTCTTTGATTTCACTTGGGTAGCATTAATTAATTATGCATTAGAGTTGCCACATAAAAGAAAGATTTTACCCTAAATTTTCAGACATAAAAAGGTTAAGTCTCCTTATCAAGGTCACACAGCAGGCTATTAACAAGGCCAGACATAAGCTCCTTGAATATTCACCAATGAAATATTTAATATTAAAAGTAAGTTTTCTAAAAGTGCTGTCAACTGTAAGGAACACTGCATTTTGTACAGAGAATGATGAATGAGAATGTTCTGGGGCAAAACAGTGAAGTGACTCTCTGTTGGTTCTGGCTAAAAGAAAATTCTTACAAATGCTCCTTACAAATGGTGTTTCATTCTCATTCAGCAGAAATTCTGAAAACCTTTCACAATTCCTGAGGTTATGACATCCCACAGTATTATAAAATACTCTACAGTCAAAAGAACCCTTAGCTCTGCTTGGAGTCAAAAGACCTGGGTTTGAGTCCTGACTTCAATTATCACCTGGGTGACCTTGGGCAATCACTTACACTCCAAGTCACTCCGTTATCAATAAAACGTCAGAACAATAAGAAAATAACTACCAAGGTCACTGTGAGGGTCAATAAAAACTAAGCAAGTAGAAACTGGGAAGATCACAAATTGCTACATAAATAAAAGGCCTTCTAAGAGGAAAGAAATGCAAAGGTATTCTTTCAGTTAGAAAATGATAAGTGTGCAATGTCACTAAAGATTTCTACTTAGGTACAAGCAGAGACAGCTCTGCCAAATGGACATGCCCAGAGATAAAAAATGGGGAGGCCATGGCCTCTTTGAACTGCATTTGAACCCTGTACCCTTTCTGATCTGAACAGATTTCCTCAACATATCTCCCTGCCCCTGCCCCATGTACCTAGTTGTCAGGCAAGCTAATGCAATAAATCCTGAGGGATACACTGAACTTATTTGACCACGGCTTTCAGCTCTGGGCTAAAAACCTTGTGGAAGAAGCACTCTGGCCTTGCAGAGCAACATGGGGTCATTATCACCCAGTCTGAGCAGACCAGACCATATTCAGATTTTATTGCAATACCTTTGATATATTTTTCATTGTGTGCTGCATTAAACATTGATATGTGACTATTGCCATACCCGGTACGTATTTTCATTAAATAAATAAATGAACACTGAAATTGTGTGGGGGAATGCACTGTTTTAAATCAGACATCATAGAGCAAAAGAAATAAACCAATACTACTTTACTACACCTGAGCACTATAAGCAATGCCAAACACAGAAAGGCTAGATGGTGGGGGAGGAGCTAATATACCTCTGACATGAACAGGATAAAAATGAATTTTGCTTCTGTGTTCCTTCTGGAACTTACAAGACAATCAACAGAGTTCCTCTGATATGTGTTTTACACACTTACACACACAAAAAAATAAATTTCAACTGTACGTGAATCATTGCCAAGGATGGAGCATTATCTATACAAGTGACGCACATGGTACCACCAGGGCCACTATATTGTTCATTACATGCCTCAAATAATTTGAAACGTACATTTTCGTTGGAGGGATAAATGTAGCAGATGCAACAAAACTTCCTCAGAAGAAGAATTTGCCATGCTTCACCTTCGAAATAAGCCCACATTCCCATGTGATATCATTAAAATATATTAAGTAAATATTGTGTTTTTAAATACTGTCAGGCATGAGTAATTTTAAATATCTTGTAAAAGTAGAACACATAAAAGTGACACAGGTCAGAAACTTGTATCTCTTGGCTTCCAGAGTAAGAGTACAGGTGAGCCTTCCAATTCTGGATTATAATTCATTCTAGATATAGTCAAGTTGACAACCAGGAATAGCCACTACACTGGAGATACTTCATTAACCAAAGGAAGAAAGTTGGAAATATATTGATTCTATGATACAATTTTGAGGCAACTTGGGGATGAACCTGCCAGTTGGAGGCAGTTTTGAGATGATACAAATTCTGCTGGAATTGGATTACAATTGTACAAAAAACAAGTGTATAAATGGCGCTGAAAATGGTGCTGGCATGTGAAGGTTGGGATTGGGCACACATTTCACTGTCTACTGAGTTGAAGATATAAGAAAAGCCATTTGGATTAATAATGATAATTTCCTTTTTTGGCATAAGAAGTCTAAGGGCCCAACAGAACTATGAATGCACAGCCTTGGAAAGTCTAAGATAGACTGGAACTTCATCTGGAACTTCAGTGGGTACTGAGGTCATGATAGGTTCTTGTTAGAATGAAGGTTCTGATACAGTAAGTCTCTGGTAAGACTACCAATTCATTTCTCCCTGATTTTCATATGGTAACAGTTGGTGTTGGCTCAAAACCAACTATTATGAATAGCAAGGCTCTAGTCTACATGAGAAGTAACCCTGTTCAGACAGGAATTCTCACATTTGAAGAAAGGAGATTCTGATGCAGATAATCAAAACATAACATATCTTCATTTTGTGACTTTTGCTCTGTTTAACTGCCACTACGGTGACCTGGTAAAAAAAATTTTTTTTACTCATTTTTTCTGTTAGAATAAATACCTTCAATAGAAGCTAAGATGGAACATTATAACTGGTTACAGATTCTAAGTGGCCTGCCAACCAGAGGTCAAGGGGATGGATATATTAACATATGTCCCTGGAGGAGACAGCTCCAGACTCTGGTTTGCCATCAGCTCCCTGTGTGACCCTTTGACACTCTTACAGATCACCTAGTCAAAGGATCTGAGTCTAAGATTTTTATCTTTTACCCACAGTCCTTTTCACCTCTACTAAGTAAATTATTTCTGATGCCTTGTGGTAGCTGTTTGGGCCTCTAACGTGGGACGGGATGGTTGGAAAAGATATGGGAATGATGTAGGCTCATTTTTGTGTTCAGCTGCTATGCCTTTTACTCACAAGAGCTTCTCACTAGATCTGAATCTGCTCACACTCTGGTGTGAGCATCCCACCATCCCTTACTTCCAAAGCTACCATCACTGTCAGAAAAAGCTCAGTTACCTGAGTCTGTCTTTTTTACAATTGAGCCATTGAATCATCAGTGTCATCTCCCACTGTACCTGGCTCCCTCTCAATACAAAGCTGAGAGATGAACTGGGGCTTTGAAGAAGATAAGCCTGATTCTCACACCTACAAAATAAGCATGTGTACTTCTAGTTTACATTCTCCACAGGACGTAGATTCCTGTCTTCAGGCTTCAGGCATGGGTGTGAACAGATATTAGCTCTCAACTGGCAGTGTTATCAAGAATTAGGGAAGCTTGCACAGTTCATTTTATTTACAGTCTATTGCATGCCTATGGTGGTAGCTCAGGAAAGCCACACCTGACCTCACATAACACTAAGCAGTGTTTGCCAGTGGAAGGGCTTTTGTGTGTGTATGTGTGTGTGTGTGTGAGTGTGTGTGTGTGTGTGTGTGGTGTGTGTGTTGTGTCTGCATTCCTTCTTTCCCCCAACATAAGTACAGGCCTTTAAACAGTATGTATCAATTCGTTACAATCTTGATTTTATGATATGCACTAAATACAGGCTGTCTCCTTTGTAGCTGGCACTCTGACTTCGTATCCAGCTTCATTTCTTTGTCTTTCCACTGCATAAGCTTATTTCGGTTGTATGTCACATATCTCCTGTCAGTCTTTTGATAACTTAAGTTGTCCTAATGGCCTTCATAACACCCTCGGCACTACAATCTGTTCCTCTTGGCACTCATGCTGACACCAGCTTCTTTGGGTACATTCTGTTCAAAGTCCTTGCCGGCACTGCCAGTGAAGAGCTCGCTGCTGCAGTCTTTGGTGGCTACCACGACGGGAGCTGAGCTGTGTGCAGTGGGAAGTACAGCAGGCTGCTCATCTGTCTCCAGTCCGATGATCACTGAATCTGATTACATCCCCAATGACTTGTGAAAGTGCCATCTGAGCACGTTGGCATGTGAATGCACTTCCGCTTTGAGAATCCAGTTCAGAATGGCAAAGAGACCTGGAGTAAGGCACAGCCAAATGGCTCTGCTCCTTGTAACATGATGACAAATCTATTTGGCAGGCAGCAGGGCAGTGCTAATGCCACTCTTGGACAGAGTACATGGAAAAACAATACCGACAATAGCTTCTATCCTTATCCATCAAGAACCACGTGTAGCAAGTGCTTTGCCAGTGCAGGTGTTTGGATAACACTGTAAAACATATAACTAAAGAAATGATGGTACCTTTCCAGGGAAATCCAGCACCACAACCAAACTTCCTTCCCATTAACTCTCAAAATGTAAACTAAATTGGGTAAATCCAGTGCCGGTCACTATGATGTAAATAATTCCCTAGGGAATTATTTTGTCTCTTACTTTCAATGTATTCATCTGCACTGTCCTTTCTTGAATATTATAGCACTTTCCTCCTCTTCTTGACAACATGTCAGCCTTGAAAGGGAAGACACTATAACTGGCCTCTTTGGTTGGTCAATTTTCAACTCTTATCCAACCTTTTGCTCACAACAGGTACCCACTGCACATAAAACTGATTAAACTTAGCTTCTATAGAAAATTAAATAGTTAGAGAAAGTAGGTTTCATTGTCTCTCTTATCTTTATCAACAGTCTGGGAAGGGATAGAGAGTTGTAAAAGCCAGCATTTCATCTGATCTTAATCCAAACATCTTCCAAAGGTGAAGGAAAACCACCAAAGATAAAAGCCTTGGTGATAATGCAAGGCCCAGTTGTGGCAGAGCCAAGATAGAGTCTAGATTTCATCATTTCCAACCTAATGCTTTCCTCATTGTCATGCTGCAACCCCTCTGTGCTGGCTTCAACTATGATCTCATTAGACTACACTACACACAGTTCTTTTGGATTGCTAGTTTACTGATGCACATTAAAGATATGATTTATTTTCTGAAAGGATCCTCTCAATATTCAGGGCTACTTTATAAGGCACAAATCATGCATAGCTCAACCTGTGAGTTCCTGGGGAGGTACTTTAAGGCAGTGGCAAAAGAAACTTAATCTTTCTTCAGTAAACAAAACCAAGACATCTTGACAACAGGCAGGAGCTGGGCCACTCTGTTTGGCATTACTAGACCCTTCATTACAGGCTTGTCAGTGAGATGAAGGAAGATGTGATATGTGGGCCTATCACTTGTTCAGCCTTCAGCAATTACTAACCGAGCAGTTGTTATACCACTGGTCACAGCAGTTGTAAGTGCTTTGCTTAATTCTTACTTTTGGTAGAGCATAGAATTTTACAAATAAGGCTAACTGGGAGAATAAGACATGCACAAGAGACAAAGCTCTTATCTGGAACAATTCTAGCTGTGAAGACTAGGAAAGTCTCTGTTTAAAACATGAATAAGAAAGAAAATGAGATTATAATGCTGAAGCACGTATTGCCTGCTAATTAGAAATCAAAAACAAATTTCTAAGCCCATGTAGGATCATTTAAATTGTGGTTTCTAGGAACTGGGGAAGAGCCTTGATGTCTTTTGGAAACCAGTATGCATCCAAGGTTGAGCAACCAGTGCTAGTGTCTGTGGTTCTCCATACCAATCCCTCAACACAAGATGTGCTCATTCCTTTTAGCACCCCACATGCCTGGGGTCTGGAAGCTCTCTCTTTCAGTAACAGAATCTCACCAAAGCATGCATAAGTACAGAGGAAGGGATGATGTGGACACAATGTGACATCCTCTAAGTATGTGTAACAATCTCCTTGGACAGGAAAAGCAAAGAGAGCAGGGATCTCTGAAGAGCCCTGTGTTTATCATTCTCAGCTTGATGTCCAAGACCTTTTCTAAGAATCCCCTCTGCTTTTTCAATTATGTAGAAGCAGCATCTAATTCCATTTGTCTTTGTCCATACTGTAGTGACTAAAAAGGGTGAGGCGCTGTTTTTTGTTTGTTTGTTTTGTTTTGTTTGTTTGTTTTTCTGTTTTTTGTTTTGCCATCCATCTTACACCAACCCTGGCCTTGTCGCTTTTCTTCAAAGGTTATAGGAGAGATTCCAGAACTAATTCTGTTGTAATATTTACCTTGCAGTGTGTTTCAACTTGGCTATGCACATGTAAATATTTAGAAGAAGAATGGTAATGTTGTATAGCCAGTTAAAAAGTAGTCAGACAATGGTAGCACATGGCTTTAATCCCAGCACTCAAGAGGCAAAGACAAGGAGATCTCTAAATTTGAGACAAGCTTCATTTGCAGAGTGAGTTCCAGGGCAGCCAGTGCTACACAGAGAAATCCTACCTCAAAAATGAAAAACAACTAATTGCATATATTGGTCATATCTAATAGAAGCTTTAGTTCTGAACTTTAAATACCCATTTTAAAGAAAGTTTCTTTAAGAACTGGTAACATGACTCATCAGATAATGACAAATGTCAATTTTTGATGCAAGCCCAGAGATCTGAGTTCTATCTATGGAACTCATATGATGGAAGAGAAAAAAATGACTCCACAAAGTTGTCCTCTGATCTCCATGCATAAATATCATGTTAAATGGGCTCTGTGTGCACATGCATGTGCATGCATGCAAACACACACACACACCACATTCCAATAACAACTTTATAATAATAAAAATTTAAACTAAGTATGTATGTGTATACATGTGTATGTATGAACGTATAGGGTGTAAATAAATATATATATATATACATATATATGGTAGTTTGCATATGTGTTTGTGTTATATGAATATGTATGTGTGTGGTACATATGTGTATGTGCAGTGCAGGTGTTTTACATATGTGTCTGCATGTATGTGTGTGTGTTTGCATATTTGTGTAGCTTATAGTATGTATTTGTGAATGTATGTGTATGTCTGTGTGTGTGTGTGTGTGTGTGTGTGTGTGTGTGTGTTTGCACTCCTGTGAGTCTTCTCATGAAAATTAAATAGCAAGGAAACATATTACCATGTCATAAAAATGTAAGTCTGTTTGAATCACTGTAAGCAAGATACTATGACTCAACCACTTTCATTTTCAAGTTCTACCTTTTTGAATATACAAAATAAAACACGCTATGTGAAGGAGAAAATAACCTTACAAGGAAAATAAAATTCAATCAGTATAACCACAGAATATGCAGAATTTAAGCCTGTCACTAATAAAATGAATTCATAATTATCTTCTTCTCAATTATTGTCTTCAGTAAAAGTAGTTTTAGCATGTTTGTTGTAAAAATTTCTGACGCAGGCTAGAAGGTAATGAGCTTAATCTTGTTAGATTGAGTTCAGTTATTTATTAATGCTTCAAGAATTCAAAGTTTGCCTTGAAAGAGGGAAAGCAAATTGCTTCTGAGGTACTTCTCTCAGTTCAAGAAAATACTCCATTTAACTCAAAAGTGGAGAGAAAGCATCCATCTGTGATAGGCTGCATGCCTCAAGGTTAGGTCAGAGCTAAGATCTCTCTGGATGATTATACACTGTCATTTCCATGAGGATTTCCAATGCATTGTGCATTTCCCCAAGCCTCCTCATCCCTCCCTCACAAGACCCTGCTCTTTCCCCTACTTAATATAAGTTCATATAGATATCTCTAAGTAGCTTGCACCTCAAAATGTTAGTTCCACCAGAAAAAACTCTGTGCTTTAGTCATTATTAAGTAGCCCGAAGCCAGAAAGGGTGTCTGGTCTTAAGCCTGGACTTCATGTTTGCCCAATGAAGAAATAAGTGGATTCAGTATTTTAAATGTAAGAATATAGGGAAGTGATAATAATGTAAAAGAGTAAGGTGAGAGACCCGAAGATGACTGTGTGTGTAATCAGTGAGTGGGAAATTCAGGAGTGATAAGAACCTTCCCCTTTTAAATTATACACTTCATTCTTTCTTCAAGTAGAGGAAATTGGATGGTTTTACTAAACAATAATACACACACACACACACATATGCAGCCTCAGTATGTTTAATGTATATAACTCACTGCATTCAAACAGCCATTCAATCATTACCTCATGTGAACTACTAGGAATACCAATTACCTCCAAATATTTCCGGCCTCTCTTTGTGTATGTAATATGTAATTTTGAGTGTGTCTCTCTGTGTGTGTGTATGTTAATGTGGGTAAATTTTTGTATGCATCCAGAATAGAAAACATAAAATCTTTTCTCTTTAAAAAAAGATAAACATTTCAAGTGGGGGTCCAAAGAGATGGTTCAGTTGTTCAGAGTACCAGGGTTCAATTCCCAGAACCCACATAGTGACTCACAACAATCTATATCTTCAGTTCCACACAGTCCAGCATCTTCTTTTGGCTTCTTTAGATGCTGTACACATATGGTACCCAGATACACAGGAGGCAAAATATCCATATGCATGAAATAAAATCAATGTTTCAAGTGCACAATACCATAGTTGTTAACTCTAAGCACTGTTTATAAGGAGCTTGCTTACCCTCCATACTTAAAACTGTATACCAGTGTGCCTCAACTTCTCAGTTCCCTCCCCATAATCCTCACTGACACCCAAGGTGGGGTCCTTTATTGTCTGCAACAGTTTTGTTTAGATATGACCAACACACAGTAAGCTGTCTATGCTAACGTGCATAGCTCTATAAATTTGTCCTTTTGTGTATAGGAGAGAAGCTATGATAGCAGTTAACATATCCATCACCCAAGTCAACCTCTTGGGCTCTCTCAGCCAGTGCTTTTTCCTACCCCACTCTGAGTACCAACCTCCAGATAACCTCCCAGCTCTGCTCTGTGTCTCTGCATGATTTTCCTTTTCTAAGATGTTATAGAAAGAGAATCAAATGCTATATATTCTTGAGTGGGCGCATCTGGATTCTCAACCTAATCGAAAAAAGTTAAAATTCATCTTTGCTATTACCTATATTAATTCATTGTTTTAGTGCTGTATAGTATTACATTATATGACTCTCAAACTTTACTGTTCCCTATTTTAGCCATTACAAATTGGAATATCCTTTAACAAGAATGATTCAACCAGAGTTGCTTCAGAATGTTTTGATGCATATAGTGAGATGTATTACAGATATGGCTTAAATTTAATCACAAGATTTATTCATGTTTCATAGAAGGCATATGCCTTCTATAGAAAGCTTGAAAGGTAATTTCACATACGATCCAAGCAGATCTATGTTTGGACTGTGACCTGACACATGGAGCCTGCATCATTAGGCATCCTGTTTCATTCTCACAACTACTTTCCAAACTAGAGAAGCAAAACTAACATGTAGGAAGTGTTATTGTGTACACTTCCTTGGCCTAAACAATATCCTGTATTAGGTATTTTGTTCTAAGTAAAAAAAAAAAACCTGTCTCAAATGACTTCTATCCACCCAACTGTGAGGCTGGCTGGCTGTCAGTGCCACATCTCTGCAGGTTTAATGGTGATAATCCAATAAAGAATATGCCTTAGAAAGAAGTGAGTAGCTTTGTAGTTCTACAGAATTAATGCGGGCTATAGAAAAATCTATCCCCTAAGCATTTGGCTAATTACATACTGTCATCGAGGTTAGCATGCCCTTTGTTCTTGCAAAATCAGTTAGAATAAGCCATTAACTTTCTATTAGACCAGCATTAGTGGGTTCAGTGTGTTGGTTCTCTTCTGATAGAAAATTTATATGCAATAAATAATTTAACATTGAAATTTACATTACACAGAAATTTCCTGATGGAATATCAGGGATTATTATCTGGAACAAATTACAGGAAAAATTATCTTTTATGCAATAGTAATACTACAAAGGCAAGGTTTAGAAAATCAGTCATTAGACCAGCAGCCCATAAACTGACAATAGTCACTATTAATTCAAAAGGAAAAAATGCATAAATTTTCAATTTAAACATTGACCCAAATTATAAACTGTACTTGGAGAAAATCTGTATTGCTTTGTTTTTACAAAAAGCTAACAAGCTTAAAAAGCCATCACACCTTTTATTATAGTTATTTACTTAAAAATGTTTATATGCCTTCAGCAAAATTTCAGTCCTTACCTACAAATAAGATCAGTATTGTAGCTTACTCTGGAGAGTTGGCATTTATATACATATACCAGAAAAATGCATAATAATATGTATGCAAGTGGAAGATATAACCAGAGGAATAAAAACATATGCCTTTCTAAATTTGGAATTATCATGGTATGTGCATTCATCTCAATATAATTCCTTTCCTAATAGAAATCCTAAGAAAAATATGAGCTTCCACTTGGGACGATATAGTAATGAAGATAGATTCCCATAAATGTTTTGTAATCTGTGGCTATTACTAGAAGAAGAAAATGAAAGAAATGCATGATTGCAACATTAAGCAATTAAGAAAATATTACGAAATTAGGATAGTCAGAGAATATAAAGAATTATCCCAGTAATTATTTTCCTTTCCTTGGGTCAAGCATCACTCAAATGATAGTCTGTTTTAAATAGCACAAATTTAACTTGCCTTTTGGGTTTGAGAGAGGCTGTAAGCAAACAAACACTCTGGGTATAAAAGGTGAGAAATATTTTTTCCACCCACATTACAGTCTAGGCCAAGGTTAACCAGATAGGACAGAAAATTTCATTCCAAGACAAAAAAATTTACCCATAAAACAACATTGCAAAAGCAATGCATCAATGTCTTGTATCAGAAGATAACAAGTACAAGATGTGTAGCTGGAACACATCACCAGCCCAGAGCCAAAGGCACATGGGTCCTGGTTGCCACATTCCCATGTCTGTTAGCCACCTGCAGCATCACAGAGCCACCTTGGAAGAAAGATACAAGGGAAGCATAGGCTTGCCTTCCCCCTCCCTTCCTCCAACGTGTTAATGGCAGAAATAGAGTTTCGGGTGGGGCTCTGATACCAGTTAACTGCCCTGAGTGGAATAGCAAAAACATCATAAAACCCCATTGTTCACACTTTTGCATCTACAATCTCCGTATTACAAAGACAAGATGAAGCCTCTGTGTGCTCAAGTCCTGCCAGACAGGGTGCTGCTCTAAGAGGAAGGCAAGGTGTAGGCTCTGGTTCTGACATGGGGAGAAAGGGACAGATGGAGAATGTCCAGCAATCTCTTTACTCCCAGGACATAATTACTATCTGCATGTTCCCTTGGACAATAGGACTGATGGAAATATCTTTGAAGTAGGACAGTCAAATATCACCTAAGGATATCAAATGTCAGCCAGAACTAATGAGATGAGTTCTCAGGCTGCAAGAAAACTTTGAAGTGTATAAATAGGACAGCAATCAGCATTTGGTGGAATTTATGGTTTCCTATAACATTCGTATTTTGTAAAATGGTGCTATTTTCCACACAATGCAATTACAATGGAGGCACAATCTATTAAAATTTACAAAGAGCCTAGACAATACCTGGAGCATATACTTTCATGCGTGTATTATATACATTCACAGTATTGCTGTCATCATTATTAGTTGTTTTTATATGCCTCTACAGAATGATCCCCAGTGTTCAGAAAGATAGTTTGAAAAGATGGAAAACTTTAAGTGAGAATTTTCTTGTTTTATGTGCATTTCCATTCTTAACAAAAGTCCTTACTAATATCTTTACAAACGTCTGTCATTTGGCAGGCACAGTAGCTGTCATTTAGTACATTTAACAGAGTACATTGCAGAGCAGGTGCTGAACCTTTCCTCCATCCTTGTTGGCCCAAATTTTCCTCATCTTCACAGACAGATGGGATTTTCCATATTTTGGAGATGAAATGACTGAAACTATATGAGCTAAAGTTTAGATTTACCAAAACAATCCTACTTGGGGAGATGGAAGATGTGAGCCAGGATTCCTATCCGAGTTAGGTTAACTGAAGAGTACTTTTTCAGGAGTACTAGGAGTTCTGTTTTCTCTTCATTCACTATTGATACATAGATGGGTCAAACAGATATTTCTTAGAGAGCTTTCTATTCCTTCTCTTTCCAGGAGCCTGATCTGACAAGCAAGAAACAGCTAATAATGGTGAGCTTTTAAAAGTCACTTAAGGTCCTGGATTGACACTAAGGGCCCTCAGGGCCCAGCCAGAAGATCTGACTTTGATCCTTGAAATATACATAGTGGAAGGAAAGAAGCAGTTGCTATAAGTTGTCCTCTGACTCCATGTGTACCATGCGCCACATATGCCCCACCACAAACAAAATAGATATACATCATTTAAAAGGTCACTAAAAAGTCATTTGATATCCTGCAAACATCATTCTTATGCCCTAAATTCCACTCTGACTTTTCAAGGAGAAATGGAAAGAGTTTTCCTGTGTGTACTCTAATATAAATGCATACCCTTACTCCATTCAGAGTCCCTCATAGACACAGATGTAGTGTCTACATATAGCTAAATATCCTGCTGTGAATAAAACCACCATGTTGTGTATCAGTGGTCAGAAATTATTCGGGAAAGAAATGTATCCAATCACAAGGATTTAAACCAAGATTTAAAATATTAAAAAGAATATATGGCTAAGATTCACTTGGGGAGATGAAAGATATCGGGAGGATACTTTGAAAGGATATGTCACACGTTACAAAGACAAATTTTAGCTTCAATCAGTTCAGCCAACATTCTCCAAGTATCAACCAGGATCAGGGTTAGGAATGGACTGAAGAAAGACTGCCCAGGCATCACTTCTTCACAGCTGTGCCCAAATCCACCACACTGTCCTGGGGGAGGCCTGTGATCTTAATTTGGTGAATTTTCATTTGTCCCCTTTCAGAAACTACTTGAAAGACAGGAATTGGACTTCAAAATCTAAGAGGAAAAAAAAGACACAAAGGAGGAAAGAATATCCACACATCCATGAGGTCAGAGCTTTAGTTATCTCTAACTTCAAAAGTTTCAAACTCTGCTTGGACAAAACAAAAAGTTTCTCCAAGACCAAAACTAAGCAATATGAAAGCATTTCACCAGCAAAGCTGTCTCAGCTCTTTCAGGAGTTCTTTTGCAATTTCATTACTCTGGGGGGATTTTTAACATTTAGGAACCTTATGGTTGCTTTTCCCCTACATCTTATGAGTTCACACCTTGTTATGCTACTCTTTATGTGTATGCCCTCTGAAATTTTTTAAATTCTTTGGGCATAAATATTAGGAGAAATTAATGATGCCAACATCTCTATGCTTATTGTGAAGAAACACACACACACACAGACACACACACACACACCTCCCAGGCACTACTGCCTATTCCAGATGAGATGTCATTCAAGCCTTCTTACCTCTCAAGGACTACCCTGTGAGCCTTCAGAGTGCTAGCAGTGAGAATCTCTTAACTCTACGAAATGTCTGTTCCTGTGTTCATAGCTGCTCACAGCTCTAGCTGAACTAGGGCTATGTTCAGATGTTCCATTTCCACATGAACATTGGGTTGTCTCAAGACTGAACCCAAGCACCATGCAGCTAATCTATACTCAAACAAGTTGATATTATAGTACCTGGGTAAGCCTTAGTTCCCCTGAAAAACCACAAGCATGTCTTCTCCAGGAACTAATACCACACTAGAAATGGTCACTGAGAAAAGCAACTAAGGTAGCACACAAGACTGAATTGAAAATTGACAATTGCCAACCAAAGAATACACATAAAGGGACCCATAGCTCCAGCTGCACATGAAGCAGAGACTGGACTTGTCTGGCATCAACAGGAAGGGAGTCCCTTGGCCCTCTAGAAGCTTGATGCTCCAGTGTAAGAGAAGGCTAGAGAGGTGAGACTGGAGTGGGTGGGGGAATGGAGGAGCTCCCTCATAGAAGCAGGGGGAGGAAGATGAAATAGGGAAGTTGTGGAGGGGAAACCGGGAAAGGAGATAAGATTTGAAATGTAAATAAATAAAATATTCAATAAAACATTTGACAATTACAAATATGTTTAAGGACCACAAAAAGCAAGTGCAGATGCTGAAATGTAGTCTACACAAACAGAAAATATGAGTTAAATTAGTTGATTAAAATAACTCAAAATATGAAAATAAGATTTTATAAAGTGATAGAATCTTGGGAGAAAAGCAAAACTGAAATAATATAATTTAACTCTAATATTTTTCTCTTTACACCAATCTGGATTTTTAATCCAACCTGTTATTTTGTGTTGCTACTGAGGAACTGAATTTATTAATATTACCAGTAATTATTGATTAAATATTGTCATAGCTGTTCTTGGTTATCAACTTGACCACATATGGAATTAGCAAAATTTCACACATTTGGGTACATCTATGAGAGATGTTCTTGAATCATATGAATTGGGGAGACCTACCTTAATCTCAATCTTTTTCATTGGGAAGATACACCTTTAATCTGAGTCATACCTTCTGGCAGCAGCCTATATAAAGGACATCAAGAAGGAAGATTTTGCTCTCTGGCCATCACTCTGGGTGGCAAATCCATTCCTTCACTGGCACTAGAGTCTACTTATTTGGAATTATAAACTGAAGACCAGGTGAGACAGCCTCATGGACTGAACAACTAGCATATTCTTAGATTTTACATTGGTAGACAGCCATTGCTGGACCAGCTAGATCACAGCTTGTGAGTTATTCTAATAATTTCCTCTACAGAATATTAATATATGGATAATTAATATACCTGAGAAAAGCCAAGTTGAAATAAAGAATTCAAGATGTCAAATAAGATCACCAGTAACCCTCAACAACAGAGAGGTTTGGTTGAAAAGAGAATACAAGGATTGAAGACAAGGGAGAAGAATTAGATCACTGACGCAAAGAAAATGTTAAATCTAAAATGTCCAAAATCTAACCATGCAAGAGCTCTGAAATACCATAAAAATACCAAATAAAGTATAATAAAACTCCCTAATCTAATTAGAGATAACTATTAAGGTGCAAGAGGCATATAATATAGCAAGTAGTATAGGAAAAGAAACATGACACCTTATATAATCATCAAAAAACTAAAAGTACAGAAAAAAGAACTGATGGTAAAAGCAATAGGGGAGAAAGACTGGGTCACACCCACAGGAAGACACATAAGACCAACCTCTGAGTTTCTAATGGAGACATGAACGTCAGTGGGGTTTAAGCTGATTAGTCTACAGGTTATAAAAGCCTGCTGATGCCAGTCAGACTACTATACCCAGAATATCATCAGTTGCAATTGAAGATTAAGAAAGGTTTTCCACAATGAAAACAGATCTGAGGAATTTAGGACTATTATCCAAGCCCTACAGAGGACACTAGAAAGAATACATAGGTCTGAAGAGAGGGTTAAGTACACAAAGAAGGCACAGGAAATAAAATTCTAATTCTATTACAATCAAAGAAACCAAAACAAGACAAAAATAGCAAAATGATGGAATTAGTAAACATTGTATAATTTGGGATTCTCTAGAGGATCCCAAATATATATGATATATAGATAATATATTATTTATATATGTGAGAGAATGAATGTATATTAATTATGCATATATAAACACTATACATATATACATATTATATACACAGAGAAAGTGAAGAAAATTATTAAAATTACTTAGAAGCTGTGATCTAGCTGGTCCAGCAATGGCTGTCTACCAATGTAAAATCCAAGAATATGCTAGTTGTTCAGTCCATGAGGCTGTCTCATCTGATCTTTAGTACATATTAGAATTCCAAATAAGTAGACTCTAGTGCTAGTGAAAGAATGGATTTGCCACCCAGAGTGATGGCCAAAGAACTTCTTTGATGTCCTTTACATAGGCTGCTGCCAGAAGGTGTGACTCAGATCAAAGGTGTATCTTCCCAGTGAAAAAGATTAAAATTAAGGTAGGTCTCCCCAGTTCAAATGATTTAAGAACATCCCTCACTGATGTACCCAAATGCTTGGATTTTAGTGAATTCCACATGTGGTCAAGTTAACAACCAAGAATGGCCATGACAGTATTCAATCAATAATTACTGGTAATATTAATAAATTTAGTTTCTCAATATTAAAACAAAATAACAGGTTGGATTAAAAAACAGATTAGTTTAAAGAAGGGAATATTAGAGTTAAATTATGTCATATATCAAATGGACCTCATAGGTATCTACATGTGTAACATTCTACCCAGCACTAAATAACACACATTCTTCTCAGCAAGTCATGAAACACTCTCTAAAGCGAAACACATATTAAGAAAGAAAGCATGTCACAACAAATACAGGAAAATTGAAATAACATCCTGTATTCTATATAATGACACTAACAAAAAGTTGATTGTGAGTAGCAATAGAAACTACAGAAGGCACATAAACTCTTGAATAATACAGTACTTTATATACACAATAAAACACATAAACTGTGTAATACACTACAGAATTATAATTACATCAAGGATGAAATTAAAAAGTAAATTTAAAAGTTCCAAAAATTGAATGAAAAGTAAAATATATGGAACACAGTTTCACAGTACTAAGTGTTCTTGTAAAAAGTTTGAGAGATCTCAAATTAATAGCTTAATGCTTCATGTAGAGGCCTTGGAAAAAGAAAAAAACTGCACAAATACATTCCCACAAAAGAGACAGGAAGTGTTAATAAAGACCAAGACAAACCAGGTAGGTATCTTCCTCATAGAGAAATAGCTCTCATAGTATCTAAAAATACTATGCAAGCTGCAAAGGTAGAAACATAGTTTAAGTTACAAAGGGAGAAACATGATTAGTTTACCTACCCAGTTGTGATACCTATAAACAGTGACCAACATGGGACAATATTCTCCCATCTACAATAATAACACTCAGATCTTGAGAAATCGTCAACAGTTATCTAATTGAATGCAAGGCCTACTCAACACAAAGAGTGGACAATAAAAGAGGAAGGACTATTGCCAGTTTCCTAAATCAGTAAAAGTCTCAACTGCATTCTAAATACTTATTCTTATATATATAATATATATATAAGAATATATATTATTTTCTATATACTTTGTTTACAATCCAAAAGCTTTCCCCTTTCCCAGTTCCCCACTCCCCATATGTCCCATAAGTCCTCTTCTCTCCATCCATTCTCCTATCTTTCCCCCTCCCTTTTCTCTGTCCTGGTACTCCCCCACTATGCTGGATCAAGCCTTTCCAGGATTAGGGCCCTCTTCTTCCTGCTTCATGGGAATTAATTATCCCTGAAGCTCTGAATAATAAATACTTATTCATAAACCCATAGATAAGTATAGCTCTCACCCCTCCTTAAGAGAGCTCCTTTGCAGCAGAAATTCATGACTGCTAAAAATGCAGAGAACCAGCTGAAAATGGGGTGCCAGCTGCAGTTGATATATACAACATAACTCCTACATATAAGGCCTAGAGAACATCAGAGCAGAGGAGAGGGTCCACAAGTTATGAGGCAGAGGACTAGAGAGTCTGCTACAAGATAGTCTCTTCTTTGAGGGCATGGAGTTGAACCTGTGAAATCGTAACAATAGTTTCACCTAAATAGGACCTACATAATGACAAAACCAACTGACATGCTGATGTTGATGAGGGAAATGCCACCTGAATGGTGAGATATAGACAATTCATTGCTGGTAAGAAAGGGTTAATCAATCTTCTTTAGGGCCAAGCCTAAAGAAGATAGGAAATCCAATCCCAAATGGTCAGTCCATATAGAGAGCCTTATTGAGGTGCCATGCCACCTAGCAGGAACTTGACACCAACCAATGTGAAGTTCCTCTCCCAGTCTTTGAGCAGGAACTCCTGTGTTAGCCATAATACCCTCTACGTAGGGTGGAGTGCTCAGACCAAGGTGAAGCCCATTGTTCTTCAAGGACCTGCAGTTTCCTGAGAAACACTAGCCACCTGTGGAGCAACTGAACTGATTCTGCTGAGAAGCTTCCAGCCTTTGGGGAAGGGTTTTCCTCTGCTTATATATTGACAGTTCTTCATTAAACTTTAAGAGCTTGAATAGCAGGTGTTGTCTTGGTCTCCGTATCTTTATGCCACCTTCCCATACATCCCCAGCTTCCCTTCTAGGTTACCTGATCGATGTAACTGTGGGCAGTTACAAGTGCAGAGCAAATATACATAAGAACAACATTAAATATATTCAGCAGATTTTATTTGACACACACACACACACATATATATATATACACATATATTATAATTGAAGAAGAACTTGTTAATTTGAGAGATATGGAATGGGGAAAGTATAAGAAGGAAATGATGTAAATATAGTATTCATGAATGAAAAGTTGTTCTTCAGTTCATTTCCCAGGATTTTTGTGATACATTGAACTTGAATATATGTTGTTATGATTGAAGCAGGATGCTTTGTCCTTTGTACACATTTGAAAAGATTAAACCTAGATGTCTATTGCTCAAAATACGTATTTTTAATGTCATGAAGAACATAAAATATTTTTCCTATTTTATGACACTAGCCCTGATTTTGATGAACTTTTCTCATGTACTGCTTTGTGGTGATTTGTTCTTGTTGTTCCAAGATCTTGTTTTTTCCAAGTTTGCTCGATGTTTTAGCAATTTTCAAATTTTTATAGCTTTATTTTTCAGGCACACACAATTATTCAGTATATTATGAGTAGCAGTGTACTAGAACACTTGAATTTATTCATACTGTAGAGATGATTCTCTGCTATCACAAACTCCTCCTCATGCAGCACTTGAACCCTGCCTCCACTGCTACAAACCCTGTTCTCTCTCTGTTTCTTTAAAGGCAATTGATTTAGATCACACATTTAGGTAAGATTAGCCAAAATTTTATCCTTCTGTGTTCTTTTTATTTCTCTTAACATATTCCAAGATCATATATATATGTGATAAAACTCACCCTTTTTAAAGCAAAAAAAATCTCATTTCATACATATGCCCTATTGTCTGTGTATTTGGTCAAGGATATGCTCAAGTTAATTCCATGTCATCATTAGTGGACACCACAATAAGCCTGAGAATACACTGATGATAACAGCACTCAAAAGTTTTCCATTAAGATGTCAGTGAGACTTGTGTAAATATCTACCAGTGATACCAGCACATCACTCAACTGAGAGAGGGCTAAGCCTTTTAAAGGATGCTATTCTGAATTACTTCTTAATGTTGATAATGTTGATGTGAACGTATTCCTTCACCAATATAATAGCCAGAATGATAGACACTCATGTAACGGGAGATTAACACAGTTCCGAGAGAATTGCTTTCCTTCAAGAAATCTGGAGATATGAGAAGTGTTGGAAGAATTATTGTTGATCCCAAAGGGAATGAAAGCATCCAACATGACAAGAAGGGAGGAGGAGGTGATAATGAAAATAGGTCATTGAATCTTACCTGGATTTCCCAATCCCGATCCTGCCTCTGGCGCTGGGAGTGATGAAAGGAGAAAATAATTTCAAAGACCATCTTTGGACTTGTGACTTAGTTAGCTGCAGGAGATCAGGAATTGTTGATGTCATCTGTTTTTTTTTTTGTTTTGTTTTGCCTTTTTTAATTGGATATATTCTTTATTTACATTTCAAATGATTTCCCCTTTCCTGGTTCCCCCTTCCCTGAAAGTCCCATAAGCCCTCTTCCCTCCCCCTGTTCCTCAATCCACCCCTCCTGCTTCCCTGTCCTGGTATTCCCCTACACTGCTGCACTGATCAGTTCCAGGACCGGGGGCCATTCCTTCCTTCTTCTTGGACATCATTTGATATGTGAACTGTGTCTTGGGTATTCTGAACTTCTGGGGTAATATCCACCTATCAGTGAGTGCATTCCATGTGTGTGCCTTTGTGATTGAAACCCGACTTCTATTTCCATTCTGTGCTCTATGTTCTGGATTATCAGCTACTTCATAGGTGAGCAAGTTAGAGCAGACAGATATTGTTCCCTTGTTACAACAGCCAGTGAAAACCGCAACATGGTTTGTCTCTAAAGTGCAATTGAAATGGTGGTAGTTGGGCAAATACAGTCATCTTCTGACCAAACAGCAGAGCCTTTAATGACTTTCAACTGTTTGGGGGAGTTATGATATTCCTTGCTTGGTTTTTAGTCTTCTTGGCAGGTTTTCTTCTAGGTACATCTTTTGGTTTATCTGGTCTCACAAATGGCGCCATTCTTTAGAGCGTGCTCCTGGAAGCCATGGTTTTTCTGTGAACATTTATCAATGTTGTATCATTGCCAAATGTCAGAGTCATTGTTCTAGGAAGTTTCACGTGAGAATAGTGAGTGGAGCATCTTTAATGTACCTGCTGGTGACAAGAATTGATGCCTATATTTTTATTCCACTTAGTTGATTTCTTTTTTTTTCTATATTCCTTGTTTACATTCTGAACGCTTTCCTTTTCCCAGTTCCCCCCTCCCCATCTGTCTCATAAGCTCTCTTCCCTCCACCCATTTCCCAATCACCCCCCTCCCATTTCCTTGTCCTGGTATTCCCCTACAATGCTGGATCAACTCTTTTCAGAACCAGGGCCCTCTCTTTCCCTCTTCATGGGTATCATTTGATATGCTAATCGTATCTTGACAATTCAGAGCTTCTGGGTTAATTAATATCCACTTATCAGCGATTGCATTCCATGTATTCTTTTGTGGTTGGGTTACCTCACTTAGGATGATACTTTCCAGTTCCAACCATTTGCCTAAGAATTTCATGAATTCATTGTTTTTAATTGCTGAGTAGTATTCCATTGTGCAAATATACCACATTTTCTGTATCCATTTGTCCATTGAGTGACATCTGGGTTCTTTCCAGCTTCTGGCTATTATAAATAAGGCTGCTATGAACATAGTGGAGCATGTGTTCTTATTGCATGCCAGGGAATCCTCTGGGTATATGCCCAGGAGAGCTATAGCAGGGTCCTCCGGAAGTATCATGTCCAGTTTTCTGAGGAACTGCCAAACTGATTTCCAAAGTGGTTGTACCATCTTGCAATCCCACCAGCAGTGAAGGAGTGTTCCTCTTTCTCCACAGCCTTGCCAACACCTGCTGTCTCCTGAATTTTTAACCTTAGCCATTCTGACTTGTGTGAGGTGAAATCTCAGGGTTGTTTTGATTTGCATTTCCCTAGTGATTAATGATGTTGAACATTTCTTAAGGTGCTTCTCAGTCATGTGGTTCAATTTTATTCTGTACTATCCAGATGCAATTTCTCTAATATCATGTATCTAAGACTGTCCCCTCCCCAGTTTGTATTCTTGGAACATTCACTGAAAATCTTTTTTTGCATCTGAACTTTCTACCGTATGTAATAATATGTATGGCTTTCAAAAAAGCTTACTACTTTTATGCTGTTTTGATTAGTGTAGTACTACAGAATGTTTAAAATGCGTAACGCGATGTTGTAATGTCTCTAGCTGCAGTTTTGTGCTTGACTGCTTTGAATATTTGGGATTTTCTTTTTATTCCACATAAATATTACAGCTTCTCTTCTAATCTGTGAAAAATGTCATGACATTTTGGTTAGGATTGAAATGAATTTTCTGATTCCTTGCACTGCATAGGCATTTTAGCAATGTTAATTATTCTGATCCAGGAACAAAATATGTCTTTATCTGTGTTTGCTTCAATTTCCGCTATCTAGAGCTTTATTTACCATTATTTCTAAAGAAAATATAATAAATTTTAAAATGCTCATGCAGGGTGAAGAGATTAACAAATGTAGAAAAGTACAAATTAGAAAGAATGTTTTATTTAAAATTTTTAAAAGCCACAGAACTACTTAAAGATGGATTTAAAGACTAATTAACTTCTTCATGGTCACGTGAACTGAAGCTCAGGCACGGTCCACAACTATTCCCCTCCCTCATAGTAACAAAAAAAAAATATTAAAACTAGACTGAAAAAAAAAAAGCAAGAGAGCAAACCTAAAATCACACAGACAGACAGACAGAAAGACAGAGACACTGCTATAGAGCCAGTGCCAAAAGGCTTCTATTGATCACACTTAGGCTGGAAGGTACTACAAGATTTAAGGATCAATAGATGTTCCTGTAGTGTTAATGTGAAAGGAACTGAAGAAGAAAACCTAGAGAATGCATAAATAAATATTACCCTCACAGATCCAAAACTATTTAACAGACAGGAAAAAAATATACATTTGGCAAGTTAATGGTAGATGAAAGAAAATACAAATTCAAATGCTCAAACAAGCAACTTTGTCATAAGTGCAAACCAGAGGATGATGAGAAGAAAGTTGATAAACATGGGTTTAATTATTAAATAAAATTTCAAAGAAGATTGGCCAATGAAATAGCTCAGGAAAAAACGCCTATCACTGTGTCTGACAATCTGGATTTGACTTCTAAAAAACCACAGGACAGGAGGAGAAAACCAACATCTCTAAGTTGTTGTCTGAGCTCGACACCCACACTATGGCACAACCCTCCCCACCAATTCCTTCCACAGACACACACACACATAATGAAACATAATAAAAATTTGTTAAAGTAAAAATATAGCATAGTTATATCACATGGTTGGAGATGATCTGGGCACAGGTCTGAAAGTCTTCTATCTCATCCTAATAGTTTTATATCCCTTATAATTTACTGTTTACCAAGGCATTCAGTACTAACCTCATATCAAGAAAGTTATTTAGACTGTGCTAGAATTTGGCCCCCACTAATTTATTTATGTGCCTAGCTCTATTCTATGCAAACAAAGACATGTGTTATAGAGCAGATTAGTCTGAATGTGCTTCCACCCTATAGCAAGTGTTGCGAGAGTCTGGTCTGCATCTAGGCCATGGTCCCCATGTTTTTCACTATTCTTAACTCCCTCCCCATCAAGGATCTTAGGTCAGTGTATCTTCCACTTTCCAGTAACCAAAACCAGACACAGTACTGAAGCTTCCAGTCCTCGTCAATTCTGAGAAGACTGAACTTAGTTTAAAGTAAACAAAATGTCATTTTTTCCTCTTAATACTTTGTTTATGAGGCAATTTTATGTCTCATTAATTTCCCATTGATTAAAAGTATGTGTTGTGGTAGTTACCATTTCTATTCATCTTTTAATAGTGCTACTGTTTAAGATTTATACAAAGTTCTACATGTCCAATAATAATTCTATTCTCCTAATCCAATAATTTTGTATGTTCAATTTCATTTAAATTTCCATCATTTGTGGGATTCTTTTATCTTCATTTCTCCATTTTCCTTTAATGACACAAAGAATATGTTAACTTATCATCTTTTTGCTCAGCATGTAGACACCTTTCTTTAACCAAACCTGTGAAACTCCAGAAAACTGAAAGTTTGAAAGTTGTGCTTTTCATAGATTCCCTAAGTACCTTAGATGTCTCACTTCCAAACTGGCCCATGCTCAATTAGTGTAAATTATTGAGGTTCCTCAGTAGATACATCAAGGCAATTTGTCAGCAATCTGCAAAGCGATTTGCCATTGCAGCTGGCACTGACAGTTGGCAGCAAGAATACTTCACTTTCAAATGGTCTGGTGACAGTTGATAACTGTCATTCAGTTAGATCCTCGGTGCACCCTCTGTGTTTAACACTCTGTGTTAAAGTGAGACATACAAAAAGGCAGGGAAAACAGCCAGCAGAATCATGGCTGTGCTGTGCACAAAGGAGGCCAACAAATAATTTATCCTAAATGTTTCTTCTTATGTCATTCAGAACCTAATTATGGTATCCATTTCACTAAAATGTATTAAGTATCGTTTTTTAAAATCCATCTTTAATGCTGTTATTGACGTTATATTCACTGTTGTGGCTTTTAAAAATAGTCTCATAAGTAAACATTTTCTTATTTTGATGGCAGCTAGAAGCATTTTTCATCCTTTACTGGTAATTGTGAGACTTGTCTACTAAAGTAGAAGTAACAGAGACAAAGGATTAAGTGGACATAAGTACTCACAGTGGATAGTTATTAAAATGTTAGTGAAAATTAATATATCAACTATTTTTGCTTGATTTTAGAATCAATAGAGTTTTCTTTAGTGTTAATGTGAAAGTAAATAATATTACCTTCACAGTTCTCAAACTATTAAAAAGACAGAAAAACATACACATTTGAAAAATTAATAAAAGATGAAAGAAAATATGGTACATGTTTTTAGCCAGCACATGTCTATTCACACACAGTTTAATAGCCATAAGAGATTCATGGAAGGTCACTGTTATGATTAGAGAAGACTGAAGTAAATCAATCCTTGCAGGGAACATAGAGTAAGATTGTGATGAAGAAAAGCTATTTGAAAAGAGTTCCGTGGGGAGAATTTAACTTCACCAAATGAAGAAGTACAGGAGTATGGAATAATAGGACCTGGCAAGTTACATTCTTGATCAATTCTTCATCAGTTCTTAAATTATTGATTAGAACTGGACAGTCCTTAAATTGACTGTTATAACCAAAAAAGACCAAGGAGAAATAGTCTACGATCTATAGAGAGCAAAACCAAATGAAAGAGACAAGAACAATACACATGAAAACATATAAGATAGATATTTTATATTATGGTTTTACTTGAAATGTTTTCATCATTCTTGAGACTGGATTATGTGATGCCTATTTTTAAATTCCCTGGCTCTTATAAAATAATTGTGGCTTCCTCACATTCTTCCTTACTACTGAAGAGTTTATCCTCACTCTCCCTTTGTGTCTGAGTTCTTATAAAGTCTTTGTCTCACGGAAAATATATTGTGGCATGAGACCCTTTATGTTCTGTGTTTCAAGAATTCTAATTATTATTCAAGGGTCTTCTTAACATTCTGAATAATGAAGGAGAGTATTGCTCTTTAATCATTGCTTGATGGATTACAATCAGCATGTCTAGACAAAGTGAGTTGATGTTTTCCTCCCACAAAAATCAGCGAGCAACAATTATGCAGCTTCCTTGCGATCTTGCATGAAAAGCTTTGGGAACATCAGTAGCTCCAAGTCCTGCAGCATGACAAATCAATTAGCATTCTCCTGTCAAAATGGCTTCCCAGTTGCCATAGCCATGTATGAACATGTATGATATTTCTTCCAATGAGACTACTACCTCAGTGATTCCTAAGTCTTTTTTAAACTTACAGGAATACTTGGTATTTAAGGGCCTGAAGAAAAACTTAAATTGTTGAAGGGGTGTTTCTTTAAAAGCAAACAAACAAAAATTAAAAACCAAAAAAAAAATTAAAAAAAATACCTGTTCTTGTTTTGTCCTAGCATTTAGTGTCACTGATGTGTTTAGGAACAACCTATAAGTATCTATTGTGAATTTAGTGTGCACATTGTATATCACCTAAAAGGTTAATAAGTTAGTCCTTTTTCCTTCCATATTACTTTTTTTAAAATTTTAATACACTGAAACTTTATTTTACAAAATATTCAAGGTTGAGAATATAGAATTATGTAAGCTTACATATTTCTAAATCTACAATGTCAGCAATTATAGTGAAAGAACAGGTGTACTGGAGTGAGATTTGTTTTTTTTTTTAATTGGATATTTTATTTATTTACATTTCAAATGTTTTCCCTCTGCAAAACCCTATCATATCCCCTCTTACCCTGCTTCTATGAGGGTGCTCCCCTACCCACCTACAACTCCTGCCTTATGGCCCTAGCATTCCTCTACACTGGGGCATCAAGCTTTCACAGGACCAAGGGCCTCCCTTCCCATTGATTCCAGATATGGACCCCTCAGCCCCTTCTGTCCTTCCTCTAACTCCTCCATTGGAGGAACTGTGCTCAGTTCAATGGTTGACTGCGAGCATTCCCATCTGTATTGGTCAGGATCCTGCAGAGCTTCTCAAGAGACAGCTGTATCAGGCTCCTGTCAGCAAGCACTTCTTGGCACATGCAATAGTGTGTGGTTTTGGTGTCTGCACATGGGATGGATCCCCAGGTGGGGCAGTCTCTGGATGGCCTTTCCTTCAGACTCTCCTCCACTCTTTGTCTCTGTATTTACTTTAGACAGGAGCGATTCTGGGTTAAAATTTTGGAGATGTGTAGGTGGCCCCATGCCTTGGGGGGGGAGGGGGGGTGTCATGCCTAACCTCTGGATATAGTCTTGACAGGTTTTTCCTCCCTTTTGTTGTATACTTCAGCTAATGTCGACCCTGTGGGGTCCTGGGGGCTCTTGCTTTCCTGGCATCTGGGACTTTCTGGTTGCTATCCCTAGTTCCCCATCTCCCACTGACATACACCTCTGTTCAATTTCCTGACCCTCTGTCCATCTCCTCCACCTCCTCCCAACATGATTCTGCCCCTCTTTTTCCCCTCTTCCTCTTCTCTTCTTCCCAACTCCTTCCCAGCTCTACTGCCTTTAATTATATTATTCCCCCCTTCTAAGTAGGACTGAAACAGTCATTGTTTGGTCTTCCTTCTTCTTGAGCTTCACATGGTCCATGAGTTGTATTGTGGGTATTCCATGATCTTTGCCTAATACCCACTAATCAGCAAGTACATATTATGTGTGTTCTTTTGTGATTGCATTACCTCACTTAAGAAGATACTTTCTAGATCCATCCATTTGCCATTGGATTTCATGAACTCATTGTTTTTATTAGCTGAGTAGTATTCCATTGTGTAAACGTATCACATTTTCTGTATCCATTCCTCTGCTGAGGGATATCTGTGTTCTTTCCAGCTTCTGCCTATTATAAATATGGCTGCTATGAACATAGTGGAGCATGTTTCCTTACTATATATTGGAGCATCTTCTGGGTATATGCCCAGGAATAGTATAGCTGGGTCCTCAGGTAGTACTATGTCCTATTTGATCAGGAAACACCAGACTGATCTCCAGAGTAGTTTTACCAGCTTGCAATCCCACCAACGATGGAGGAGTGTTCCTCTTTCTCCACATCCTCACCAGCATCTGTTGTTTTTGATCTTAGCCATTCTGACTTGTATGAGGTGGAATCTCAGGGTTGTTTTGATTTGCATTTCCCTGATGACTGAGGATGTTGAACATTTCTTTAGGTGCTTCTCAGCCATTCAATATTCCTCAGTTGTAAATTCTTTCTTTAGCTCTGTTACCTGTTTTTAATGGAGTTATCAGGTTCTTAGATCATAAATCAATGGCATTCTGTTGAGGCACTTTTCCCCTGTGCCCATATGTTCAAGGCCTTTCCCCATTTTCTCTTCTACTAGATTGAGTGTATGTGCTTCCTTCCATATTATTAAGATGCATATTTTTAAGCTTCTCTAAAGCTTGAAGATTCCTTGAACTCATGTTCTAAGAGAATAAGCAACCACAGAAATGGTTTCAATTCAGAGTAACAAAGGCCATAATAACGCCAATGTATCAAATGTTTCCACCTGGGACAACTAGGAGGAACTTCAAAGCAAAAGGGACATTTAAAGTGAGTTTTGGAGAAGGATTCCATTTTAGTCAGGTAATTAAGAGGTAGGGGACCATAGCTAAAGATAAGACAATGTCCTAGAAGAAACTGAGAGAAAATGGCAAGCCAGAGCGAAAAGAAGTGTTCAGATGTGTCCCTAAATGTCTTGTTCTACAGTTTGTAGTTTATAATGTAAGTGTGGGGGAAGCTAAGAACTATTGATGGAAACCAGGTGCAAAAGTGTATTATAAAAAACAAGTCAGATGAGAGCTGATGGAATATATTATGGAATATTCATACAGATATGTTAATTTGTAATGTATTAGTATAATAAATTTATGTTCTGGATGTTGTGCTGTAACTGCAATCTTAATGACTTTTTAAACATATTTCCTTTTTACTCATATGATTGAAAAAATGAAAAAAACTGAAAAATCATTTTATTCAGTGAGTTTATTTTTAAAGATAAAAAACACCCTCTGGATTAGCCATCCCAACATTTAGGATGCTCCACCTACTTCCAATCATTTAATTCACAAACCTATAGTCCTTCTCTTAATATTTATCTGAACAGAGTTTCCCCATGTGTCTGTGATTAGGCACCAAGATAAACAGATCAGAAGGTCTATGATTGGTCAGCTAGAAGCATATCTCACTCTAAGTCCACATGATCTTTGTAACAGGCTGGCCTCTAAGAGAGCAAGAGGAATTATGAGCAGATACAAACTTGAACCATTTTGACTGAGCATTCTATCTACCAGTCAAAATAAATTACACAGTCAGCTCAGAATCCCAGTGTAGAAAAGGAGATTCCTCCTGTCACTTCCAGATAGGATAAGACAAAGAACTATGGTTTGAGTTTTTCAATTGACCTGCCTTACAGAGTGGCAGCGTTACATTTACTTCTAACAATTTATGTTCTATCTATACATAAGCAAAAACAAACTGACATTTGTATTTAAATTGAGCTATAACTCTCCATTTAGTATTATTTTTTATATCACTCACTTTGGAAATCCATATTATTTTCTCCAGTGATGTCTAAAAACACCAAATATAAATTAAGAAGACCATTTGTATAAACAAGTTACAAGCCACAGACCACAGGAAGCTCAAGAAGAAGGAGGACTGAAGTGGGGGTGCTTTGGTTCCTCTGAGAAAGGGAACAAAATCTCACAGGAGCAATATAGGAGACATTATGGAGCAGAGACTGAAGTAAAGACCACCCAGAGACTGTCCTACCTGGGCATTCATCATATAAATAGTCACCAAACCCCGACACTATTATGGATAAGAAGTGTATACCAAAAAGAGCATGTCATGGTTGTCTCTGGAGGGGCCCTGCCAGAACCTTACACATACAGAGGCAGATAGTAGCAGCCAACCTTTGGACTGAGAGCAGGATCTCCAATGGAGGAGTTGGAGGGTGGTCCGGAGGAGCTAAAGGGTTTACAATGATGTCGGTCACCCAGATGATCCAAGACTCCCAGGAATTAAACCATCAACCAAGGGGCACACATGGTCCCAGCCAAAAATGTGGCAGAGGAATGCCTTGTCCGGCATCAGTGGGAGGAGTGGTCCTTGGTCTGGTGAAGGCTCAATAGATGCCCCAACAATGGGAAATCGGGGAGGGGAGGAGGGAGGAGGGAGGGAGGGGGAGGGAGTGCATGGGGGAGCAGGTTAGGTGGAGGGGCATATACTTGGAGGCAGGGGGTGGGAGGAGGAGTTGGGGGTTTTCAGGGAGGAGGGAAACCAGGAAATGTTTTAGTATTTGAAATGTAAATGAAGATTATATTCAAAAGAAGAAGACCATTTGTTTTCACCGTGTCATTATGCATAGCCATAAGACATTATCCATCTTTCACAAAAGATTTTCAGAAGGAAACACAACACTAAATGTTTCCTGTTGCATCCAAGCTTGGCAGAAGAAATACCAAAACCCAAACCATATCGAAGTGATGAAGAACAGTATTTGTGGTCCCAAGCAAAAGCCTCTGGCTCCCGAGGGAGCTCGTTTGTGAATGTGGGTAAGAGCATAAAAATAGGAATGCCAATCTGTTGTTCCCTTTTCGAAACGGATTTGGATCACTTTCGTGTATTTTTGGAAAACTTGGTCACTTCATCTTTTTGGCATTTCATTAGACTTTACGATCACAGAGTCAACTCTCCTGAAACAAAGCGAAACATGGCTCTTTGAAATAAATGTTGTCATTAACAAGCCATGCCAGGCACAGTGACAGATTTGCAGCTGTAATGAATAACATTTCCCGCAAAGTTCTCCTGTCTGACAGAAAAGCTGTGACATTACTGCAGGCAACAGTGTCGAAAACGAAAAGATTGATTGATGCAAGTGGATAATTGAAACCTCAGTACTGTCACATGCATGTCGTCCTAACAACCAAACCACTACTCTGAGATAATATTTATCATGATACATCCTCTTTATGAATAAAAAAATCCACATGTTGAAAACGTAGCTTGTATCCCATTAAATATGATTTAGGGGGTGCCATTGTAGATGAGTCTATCAACAGCAATAAATTACACAGTACTCAAACTTGATCTAAAATTCACATTTTTGGTGAAAATTAGTTTCATCAGAGCTACCCAATGAAAGTAAGCAGTTAACTCTGCTTTTAGTAGCAACATAAAGGCTATATTTTCTAGTTCATAGGTAATTAACCTTGCAGTAAACAGGCATTTAGAGGGCTGAATATGATAGTCTCGGCCTCCTCTGTAGCTTGATAAAACTTTCTTCTCAGCCTAAATTCATCTAGTCATTTGTAATAGGTTGTCTCCTAAACACATAGGTCTATACTTATATAGCATATATTCTCTGTATAAACAATGTGTGGTTCATGGGAATACGTGTCCTTACCGACATGACTTACAGAGAAGTGTGTTATTCCCTAAGATATCTGCCTTTCATTTGATAGTTTGGAGGGGTAATGTAACTTTTTTTTTCCATATTAAAGGTATCATGAGTTCTTCCTTAATTTCTCAGGTGGAGTCCTTGGGCATGTTTGCTATTCCTTCGAATTTAAGTTTTCAAATACATGAAAGGATTAGAATTGTTCTCCGTGACTAATTTAGCCTGGCTTTCGAGGAAACTTGTCTGAATGTGGGGAAGGCCTTCAGTTCCAGATGATGTCTTCATTACTAGCATTCTCGTGCCACAAACTACTTCAAAGAGATGATGAGGATAATCTCTTTCTACACAAGACTAGGCACACATGCTCACAAACTGTCCCAGAATATCCCAGGCTATAGGTCATCCATTTATGATTTCAAGAAAATAACTAATCTAGCTTATCAATAAATCTCTACCCATTAGACATAGTATTTATAAATTAGCGATAGGGTCTTCTGTGTCATTCCCAACACAACACTAGTTTTGTGATGAATAAATCAGAAGACAGAGGAATGAATTTTCTTACCCTGGGGCTTTATAATCCCAATAACATACAGAACAAGGAAAGTGACATTTTTTTTCTGTCAGTACAGATGGGAGAAAAAAATAAAAGTTGCCTCCAAAATATGTTAATCAAATTTTGTAGGTTTTGTTGCACTGTCACTGTGAAGCTTCTTTCCCCTTTCCCCTAGATTCCTTGCTTCATGTTAGCATGTCTGCAACGCCTGCCTTCCCTAAGCCTTCTTCTTTATTCACTGATGTGATTCTCCTTCACATTTAAATTTTCCCTACGATGGATGATATTACATGTCATTCTGGGTTTTTCCCACCTTGTAATTGCAGAGGATTGTTCCTCTGGAGTTGCCTGGGTCACTTTTACATCCTATTCACACCTCATTCATTCCTTTCTAACATTTCAAGAATTCAGGGACAGCTTCACCCTGGGCACTGTTAACCTGTGAATTTGAGACTGAATACTCAGAACTGAGTAACAACCTAATGTTTCTAAATGTATTTCGGGTTGTTCCCATTGAAACAAGGATTTAAGTAAAATGCAAAATTCTTAGTCATTCACCCATAGTTTGACTTTAAACATTTTTGAGATTGGAATTGCACAAATTCCCCTCCCTTCTTTCTCCACTTAGTCCCATATACATCCCATTTGTTTTGCTTTCAAGGCCTCGTTTTCTTTAAGTTTTGTGTGTGTGTATGTGTGTGTGTCTGTGTGTGTGTGTGTGTGTGTGTACATACACACACATATATATATTCAGATATGTACATACTCCTAAATACATAAATACAACCTACTCCGTTTAATCTCTCATTTTCTATAATGCTTAGAGCCATCATGACAGTCAACATCTATATGCATTTGTTAAACTCTGGTCCTTCCTTTCTCATATTTGTATTCTTTAAATTCTCTGGGCCTTTACAATTAAATTCTCAAGTATTTCATAAATCAAAACCAATAGCTACTATGTGCCAGAAAATAGAAGGAAAAGAAAAAACTAAGTTTGTTTTCCTTATGAGGAAAAATAGGAAGCAGTAAGCCAATAAACATGGAACTTAGAATCAGCTTTACAATGTGATGCAAACTATAAAAGATTGAACAGTAGTAAAGAGCTTAGTGATGTCAGGAAGGGTGGAGGCAGGATTCTTTTCAGTTAGTATGTTATCTTGTTACATAAAAGATGGTGTAGATTTCCATGAAGAATTGTTTGTTGAACAAAACCTATAGAGGCCAGGCCATGGTGATGTCCCATCACCCATCTGGGGTGTTTGCTGCTTGCAGAGGCAAGAACTTATGGAGGCTTATTGGAAACAATAGCCAAGCAGCTTTGGAGCCTTGGCTTTTAATCTCTACTCTGCAGAAATGCTCAGCTTCTTACTGAGGCTGCAGCTGAAGAGGGGTCGCTCTCCCTCTGCTGGACCACCAGATCCTCAAGACACTGAACTTCCCAGCCCTGACACCCTTAGCACCATTTGCTTCTGAGTCCCCTGGACTCATATGTGGCATCAACATGAATGGATTTGGGGAACAAAATAGTTCTCCATTCTTCCTGATCTTCTACACCTATGCATTCTTCCACAGCTTTCAAATTGAGGGACGTTATTTAGAAAAAAGTGTGATTAAATGCTAATTATTATTTCATACACTAAATGATATATAACATATATATATATATATATATATGGTATTTGATGTGTGGTATGTCTTGTGTGTGTGTGTGTGTGTGTGTGTGTGTGTGTGTGTGTGTGTGTGTGTGAAAAACAGTCAGGAAAGCTGAGATAAAGCAGATAGGAGTTAAAACCTCAATATACTCATGTAAAACAGAGACACAAGCTCAGAGGAACTATGACAAGCATAACATCTCCACCAAGTAGAAGGTGAATCACTATACCAGAAAACTACAAGTCCATCTAGCAAAAGATGATATTAAAATAACCAAGAACATTCAGATGTCATTCTCATTGAGAGCTTTGATCTTAACTTTAAGGTCCTTAAGACGACAACCTTGTACTCTCTCTAGTTTAATATATCCTGGATGTATTACCAATCAGTGGCCAGTGATTTGTGAACATAGAGCCAATGTTTATTGGAAAATCTCAAATCACTCATTGAAGATATGGATGGAGCTAGAGAACATCATACTAAGTGAGGTAATCCAGACTCAAAAGGTGAATCATGGTATGCACTCACTAATAAGTAGATATTAACCTAGAAAACTGGAATACCCAAAACATAATCCACACATCAAAGGAGGTACAAGGAGAAAGGAGGACTGGCCCCTGGTTCTGGAGAGACTCAGTGAAACAGTATTCAGCAAAACCAGAACAGGGAAGTGGGAAGGGGTGGGTGGGAGGACAGGGAAAGAGAAGGGGACTTAAGGGACTTTCGGGGGGTGGGGGGCTAGAAAAGGGGAAATCATTTGAAATGTAAATAAATTATATCGAATAAAAAAAATGAAAAAAAAAAAGAAATTTTGAAACGTTATCTACGTTATCCACCTGAAGTGGAAGCTCTGTTTTCCCAGAACTGTATTGACTCTTCTGGGCATGTATTCTTGTGTTTGTGCCTAGTAGGTAAATTCTCAGCCTCTGCTGAGTTGAGAGCACTTTCCAGATCTGCACCGAACAGCCTAAGATCTGCTTCTCACTTGGCTTTATATTATCTCTTACTTCTTTAGATGTCCCATTTGGCTCCCAGTGCCTTTTTTATGCAACATTATTTTTCATCAAATGCATCCACCCTCCTCCTTTTTTGTGTAACTACCATAAAACTTATTAATCCAGGAGATGCCTCTCAATTCTCAGTTCTTGGTGTAGATCAAACAAAATATGTTAGAGCCCCAGCTTTAATCATTCTCTAGTTACTGCATCTCCTCCTATAGGACCACTTTATCTACTTTCTTCTCCATGTTATATAATACCTACCCTCAGGGAATTAAAGTTCCTGTTTGTTATATCCTACTTCACAACTTTCCCCAGTTTGTCTTAATAGAAATATTTGGGTTGTACTACTGCTGCTGCTGCTGCTGCTGCTACTGTTGTTGTTGTTGTTGGTGGTGGTGGTGGTGGTGGTGGTGGTGGCTTCTTTTGGTTTTGTTTCTGCTGTTGTTCTTTTCCAAGATCACAATATAACTTTCCTTAGATGGGCAAGCAAACTGAAAGAGTTGATAGATTCCATAAAGATGATAGATAGATAGATAGATAGATAGATAGATAGATAGATGATAGATAATAGATAGATAGATAGATAGATAGATAAATGATAGATAGATAGATAGACAATAGATAGATAGATGATAGATAGATAGATAGATAGATAGATAGATAGATAGATAGATAGATAGATGATAGATAGATGATAGATAGATAGATAGATAGATGATAGATAGATAGATAGATAGATAGATAGATAGATAGATAGATAGATAGATAGATAGATAGATAGGGATAGAATGGTAGATGGTAAGTGACAAAGATAAAGAAGGCTGAACAATGGCTCTAGAATAAGCAGCAACCAGACTGTCTTGTGTGTGACATCAGAATCTAATGGGATATCTCATCAAAACACCACTATTAGAACAAATACATATGTCCAGGAGAAAACCGTTTTCCTCCAACTATAAAGGTTCCTGCCCTGGAACCCTTGGAACATTTGCATACAGTATTTCACATGGCAAAAGGAATGCATGGATACAATTCAGAATATGAGCCTTCAGAGGGGACAACACCCAGGATATACCAAGAGACCATCTGTTCTCACTAAGGTTCTTAGAGGCAGTGAGCTGCTTGTCCAGATAAGAGCAAGAACAATGTGATGATGGACAGTGAAAAGAATGAGATGTTACTGGCACAGATGAAGAAAGAGACTACAAGCTAAGGAACTTGAACAGCAAAGGGAAAAGAGGACAACCTCTCAATTAGACAACCTGTAGATCCCGAGGGCGGCAAGTGGCCTCCTGCCACTTGAATTTCAAGCCCATGAGACCTAGGTTACTCTTCCCATCCAAACACTGGTAAAGATAAATGTGTGATACTTTAATCCAGTAAATGTGTGGGAACTTATTACAATAACATGGTGAATACAGTCAGCCTCAGAAGAACGTCTTAAAAAAATAGGAAAACCAACCATAGTATCTTCAACCTCTTGTATAAAAGAGAGAAAGAAAATAGAAGAGATGGAAAGGAATAAGGAAGAGAAAATCGGGGCTGACTCAGAATTTTGAATACAACGTCAATTATCTTTTCTGTTGAGTATCTGTCTTGCCATCATTTTAAACAGAAAGCCACCTAACTCTTCAAATGAACCCTAAGAAAAGAGCAGCAGAATGGCTCTCTAAATTCATAGGCAGAGGTGATGCCTCTGTTCTTAGCTGTCTCATTCTTCTTCTAAACAGACCCTGACCTCTTCCCGAAGACTGATGGAAACAGATCCAGGCTGAGGTTGCTGGTTGACATGTGCTAGAGCAACCAATGAACAAAGCGCGCTGTCTGTTCCACTTTACCTCAGAACTGGGAAGCAGGAGTAAGTGGTCCTCTCACTCGATACCTACTCTCAACATTCTGTCACTCTCTTCCAGAAGGTCTCTGGCGCCGTGGTGAGCATTCTGCATATGATTTGGTTTTTGTTTGTTGCTTCTTCTTTTTTTTGGGGGGGGGGGGTTGGTTTTATTTTTGGTTTTTTGAGTCAGGGTTTCTCTGTGTAGTCCTGGCTCTCCTGGAACTCACTCTGTAGACCAGGCTCGCCTCGAACTCAGAAATCCACCTGCCTCTGCCTCCCAAGTGCTGGGATTACAGGTGTGAGCCACCACGCCCGGCTATGATTTGGTTTTAAGGTGGCTCTGAGCCAACCTGAGCCAGCGTCCATTACAATCTGGCCAATTCCTCACTTAACATATGGAGAACTGGTAGTGAGATGTGAAAGATGCAGGTGGACCTCTAACAACAGAAACAGAGTTTTTAAATGTTTTTTTTCATATGTAATAGTGCAAATTCTGACCCTCAGTTCAGAAAGACTCAATGATGATGCGGTGGTATAATGGTTTGAATAGGTTTGGCCCCCATAGACTCATTGGTTTGAATACTTGGTCCACAGGAAATGGCACGTTTAGGAGATGTGACCTTGTTCAAGTAGGTGTGCCCTGTTAAGGAAGTATGCCATTGTGGGAATGGGCTTTGAGGTCTTCTATTTTTAAGCTCCACCCAGTGTGTAATCAGAGCCTTCTCCTGGATGCCTGCAGTTCTCTTCTGCTGCCCATGCATCAAGATGAACACCACATAGTTCTTACAGCACTGTGTCTGCCTCCACAATGCAATATTTCCTGCCATAAGGATAATGGACTGAACCTCTGAAATTGTAAGCCAACTGTAAATGTTGTGCTTGATAAGAGTTCCTTGTTCTTGCCGTCCCTTTGCACAATGAAAACCTAACTAAGACGGGAGAAGCTGGCCTAACTCAAGGTTTCCTATCATCCTTTCCCTGAGATGTGCCTAAAGGTCAGAAGAAGGCTTTGATTCTGTATCTGATGAGCATTTGACATGTGATTCACACTACTAGACACACAGGAAAGGGGAGGAAAGGAGAATGGGGATTGTGATGTTTTCTAGGGTCCATACTGAGAGTTAATCCCAGAAAGTTGGAGTCTCTTGGCATTCCTTGATCTAACTATTAGTCAAAGTGTGTCTGACAATGCAGGATAATGAGAATCCTCAGTTATGAAATGGGTCTCAGGGCAATGTGGCACAAAGAAGCCAAAAGTCACCATGGGACAGAGGAAGAAAGTCACAGACTTGAATTCAGCAGGAGCTGAAAAGTGCTTCTATTTCCTCCTTCCTTGTAGTCTTTACTGTAATTAGTCTCTCACTCTGTCTCTCTCTTTCTCACTCTTTCTCTGTCTCTGTCTCGCTGTCTCTTTTGTGTGTGTGTGTGTGTGTGTGTGTGTGTGTGTGTTTCTCTCACATTTACTCTTTTTAATTGTACATAATTTGTTTGCATTGCTGGAGGACCATTTTGCCGAGGCTTCACATCATAACATAGGCTTGAAACATTCGTCATCTGCATAACTTAAAACAGAAGTACCATAAATATTTTAGCTTATTTTGGTAAGGTAAACAAATGTGCTTTTGTAAAGTTCTATTTATTAAATTTGTTTTTGACAGTTTTATAATTGATGTAAGACACTCTCATTTCTCTCTCCTAGTCCACTTCCACACCTGTCAACCTGCCTTCTTCTTTCCTGTGTCTTATTTCCCTATCAATGACTTTTCATTTTGTTTGATTTCCCAACGAGTTTAAGCAGAACTGTCTATGTGGTCATGGTTTTGAACCACCTATTGGAGCCGGTTGGATTAATCAGTGGATTCACAACTAGAAACAATGAGTATCCCTCCCTCTAGAATCTATCAGTCATCCATGTTCAGCAGGGAAGAGTAGGGCCCCATGATTCCCCCCCTCATCCCTTCTTATGCTGGACAAGCCCACTCTTGTGCTGGAAGCCACAGTTTGGAGATGATGTTTGTAATTTCTATGCCCTGCCCAAAATATAGCATGCCATAGATTTTCTGTCCATCCTACAGTTCTTACATCCTTCCACTCCATCTTTGATGATACATAAATGTCCAGTTTAGGACTGAAAACCTAACTGCTTTGTATTGTACATGAGAAAGTTGTATCAATGGAAATGTCTGATTTATTTTTACAGACATTGTAACTATGATATTTACAATGATAGGACCAGGTCTGGGCTATCAGTCATAACTGTTCTTCAGTATTGCTTCTCCTATGCCAAGATCAGGGCCTTTTTTTTTCTCATTGTAGAAAAAAAAGCCTTCTATTGCTGCAAGATGCTAACAGACCTAGAAGCACATTGCTATTCCATCGCGGAGCAAGACTCTTAAGCTACAGGAAAACCAATCAGCAGGGTGGGGAGCACTTGTAACATACAGAATGAACAGCTGACCCTGAAAGGTGTGCTCCTCAGTGTCCCCAGACCTCTCTTGTCTTTCTCTTGGCTCACCTTCACTGGGCAAAGTATTTCCTAGCTGGATAATTTCTTTCTTTTCTTTTCTTCTTTCCTTTTCTCTTATTTTATTTTAATAAAACAAAAGTGGCTTTTGGTATTTGTTTTTGACAAGCTCCAGTTGTCCCATTTGTTCAAATGCTTGTCCCAGTTGTGTATTAAAGAATCTGTTCTCTATGATTATAAAGAACTGTTCTTACTGAAGCGTGCCTGAAATGAGCTACGGCCATTCTTACCCTGGGGTGTATCTAACTCATGGGAGCATCTTTCTGACATTTGCCATCCTCAGTATTGAATGAGAACTTTTTTTAATATGCCCTAATGAGATTTGTACTGTGTTCTCTGTGTACTTCGTCTGACACCAATCTCACTCCTTTTGAAGAGGTATTCATATCCGTCTGTAAATGGTTCCAAATTACAACTGTTGATTTTCCTACTCCATGTTATCTAGATCCCCCTCTTTTCTCAAATAACAATTATGAATGAGTGGCAGCTCACTCTGATGTCATTGTCAGTGTCTGAAGGCAATAGTACATCCAGCAATAGTTTTCCAATGTTCAACACCCTGCAGTTTTAGAAATTCACTCTTTAGTATTGACTTTAGGGATGTTAACTACTTTAATGCAGAATCCTCTTGGTACACTAGATTATAACTATTAATAGCATCTAGATTTATTCAGTAGACTTTCACTACAGGACTGCAACTCCCAGCTGCAGTGGGATTAAAATTATTTTGCTGGTACCAAGTATCAAGGGTCTCCCTGAACTAAGTATGGAAAGGTGCAATTTTACTTGAATATTGCTCCTTATTTAACAGCATAATTGTTTAAGCCAAGTAAACATATTAATATTATTGTTCTAGCATTGTAGAAAACTAGAATACTAAAAATTCCCATAGCACTGTAGCCCATGTGAGCTGCTCTTTAGTCTTTGAACATAAAGTTAGATCTTATGAGGCTCCACGTACATGGAACACTATGGGAATAAGTATTGAGAAGTTAATTTTATAGTGCTAAGTATACTACAAATAAAAACAGACTTCATCCCACTTTCCTACACATATTATTTTGACTCAGTTGGTAAATGTAGCATATAAAATCATTTATAAAAATTGTTCCATTTGTTCTGCTTGGTTACTAGAACAAGCAAATGCTTGATACAATAACATTTATCTGTATACTATCTATCTTCTATCGTTTATCTGTCTGTCAGTCTTCTAGCCTATACAACTCAGAGAATATACTTCTGTTATTTTGGGCTAAAAATATCTCTTATAGTTTATTACAACATCCAAACAGAATTAAAACAGGAAACTGTAAGCATTTCTTAGATTTTTACTGATACCTTTCTTATAGATGTTTTATTCTACATCCATAAAGAGCCTTAAAAGGGATATTTGACGAGAGACAGCTACCTTTCAAGGCAATTAAGTAAATACTCTAAATATTTTGAAGAAACACACCATACCTGATTGTCATATAACTACTTCCTCTCACCAAGCAAGCACTTCCAAATAGCCCACACTTTTCCATAGGGCAATGATATGCTTAAACTCCAGCCAAGTGGAAGCATTATTTTTCTTCCATTTCATTCTGTGTTAATAAAAATTACTTAAATAAAAACAAAAGAATTGTAGCTTTCTACTCAATGGACAACAAACAGTAGCTTCAATTTAGAGTATTACATTTTGTTTAGACTCGGATCATTCTTTCCTGTCTTTTGAAAATATGTAAACATCCCAATTCCAGAAGATTTCTTGAACCCATTGGATTTAGCAATTACTGAAGTCCACCATTGACTAGGAGCAACTCCTTGTGATTCATGAAATGATTGCTTCCAAGCAAGGACAATTAGAGTTGTTGCCACAAGGTGAAAAGCACAGAGCCTCTGGATGATACTGCTACCCTGGCAAGCTGTCCTATTCCACTGAAGAATCTATCTTCACCTTTCAACCCATTCTTCAACTTTCAGGGAATCTCCAACATTAAAACTTGATAATTTGGGAACTGGGCTCAGTAGGTAAGAACACTTGCTGTAGAAGTGTGTGTACCTAAGTTTGGATACCCAGAGTCCATGTAAAAAGGCAAATGTGTCTGTATATAGCCCTGAGTGGGAGGATGGGAGGATCTCTGTGTCTTTTCTGCCACCAGATTATCCCCAACAAAACATGAGAGCTTCAAGTTCAACATCTCAAAAAAATAAAATACAGAATAATATAACAGTCTGATATTTTCCACTGGTCTTCTCATGTGCAAGTTCAGTATAAGTATATCCATACATCACACACACACACACACACACACACACACACAAAGGTAAATTCCTATTGGTATTTTTACTATAAATACTGGTCCTCCCTTCCACTATCTCAGCCTATATTCAACACACATCAATCAGCTTTTCCTGATTTCTTGGCTAGCACTTCACTTGCACACATTAGTGCAGAGGACAGATGTATGTAGTAATACAGAATTTCATAAAACTAATCACTGTCAACATTAACAGCCAACCATGTGGCATTGATGGATCTTGTCCCAATAAATGCACGTTCTCACACATGCACAGAACTTATCCTGAGCTCCACACCAGCTGAGGTGCAGGAGTCAAGGACAAAACATGTAAAGAAATCAGCAGAAAGACATCAACATGTTAGATTCTATTTGCTTTGATTTTTTTTCTAAATCAGGCTCTATTAAAGACTGTCAACAGGCTGACCTAACACTAATGGTTGTTATGAAAGCTTTTAAAAGAATAGATCTTATGAATAAACAAACTTCAACATCAAACATGATATCCTATGTGGGGCAGGCTCCATGGCTTCACTGCTGAAGTTTACACAAATCTCTTTGACATTTATCATACATCTGGGGAAAGCCAGAGATTATGTGTTGCCAACAAGGTCTTGGGAGAATGCATATTGTTGGCCTAAGAACTGACCATGGGAAGTAAGCTTTATAGAAGTAGGAAGGTCTGAAACAGTGCATTAATTTTGTTCAGTTAATTATGGCAATACCTCTCTGCTGTGAGGCCTTGGCTGGTTCAATGAACTCTTGACATTCTTTCTTACAAGCCTAGATAAGCGGCACAGAAAAGCGATGCCTTGAGCCATATACTATGGTAGATTCTCAAATATATTACACTCTTTTCATGAGAGGTTGTTAAAGTACAAAATCTCCCTGACCAAGCTCTCAGGTTGATCGAATCATTTACAATGACTTATGCCTTAAGGTGAACGGCTGACGAGGTAAGAGTGCACCTAAGGGATTTACACAGGCCATAAGCCATCAGAGGTGCGAGCGATAAATACAAGAAAAGGAATCTTACTGCATTGCTACAAAATAGCCATTTCAGCACCTTGAACTTTCTGTTCTTTAAGAATTGTCCCCAAAAAGACATCACCTATTGGCACATAAAGGAAAAAAAAAACTGCAACTAATTTTGATGTTAAAAAATTCTTACAAAATATTTTACAAGGATTTCCAGACTGCCAGATGATTCGTTGGGATTCTCCAGATTTCTTAATTTAAAAGTGAAAATGGCATTTCATCAAGAACCATGCTGAACAGCAACTGCTAGGTAAAATTGAAGTGTTCAAATTACCGTTGGCCACTGGTTCACAAATTACACTTATATACTACACAGAGAGCTTCGGGTTATGTCAGGTGTACTTGATATTTCAGTGATGCATGATCTATTCATTAGCAAAGCAAGTGACTGAAATAAGGAGACAAGTATAGAACTGGAAATTAATGCACATGTATAAACAAAATATTTTGATGCAGTCAATTGCAGAGACTATGCAGAAAAGCAAAATAGAAGAGTTTGTGTCTACATAAGACACTTTTAAAATTGCATGTAAATTATATAACATGACAGTTGTGCAAAGAATAATTTTTTTATTCAGTAAAGACTGTTGGATGTATAATTGTGGTTCAAGAAGAATATAATAAAACTGAATGAAGGAATGTCATAAGGTTGTGATGCAACACATTTCTTTCAGTTTGTTGTCTCTTGTGATAAACACCATGACCAAAACTCACTTGGAGTTGAAATTGTTTGTTTGGAGCCAGGCGGTAGTGGTGCATGCCTTTAATCCCAGCACTTGGGAGGCAGAGGCAGGTGGAGCTCTGAGTTCGAGGCCAGCCTCGTCTACAGAGTGAGTTCCAGGACAGCCAGGGCTACACAGAGAAACCCTGTCTTGAAAAACAACAAAAAAAAAAAAAAAAAAAGAAAAGAAAAAGAAAAAGAAAGAAGAAATTGTTTGTTTGGTGTACAGGTTATAGTCCATCATTTACAGAAACCAAAGCATAGGCACAAGAAGAAATCTGGAGACAGGAACTAAACCGGAGAATATAGAACACTGTTTATTGGTTGGTTTTCCTCTAGCTTTCTCAGATACTTTTATCATATAGCTTAGGTGCACCTGCTTAGGGATCTCACATTCCACAATGGGCTAGGCTCTCCTCCATCAATCAACACTTGAAGAAATTCCCCACGGTCATTCCTACAGGCCAGTCTGCAGAAGACAGTTCCTCAACTGAGAATCCTTCCTCCCAGGTGATTCTATTTGTATCTAGTTGACAAAAACTAACAGGAATCACATTATTCATGTGTTTGTGGTGATCTTGCTATAAATAAAACAACTGAATTGTCAATTATATAAATATATGGTTTATAGGATTCAATACAATGCACAGTATTTGATAATGATAATAAATGACAGTGTTACCCCATGGCAAGTTTATCCATCTCCTGTTTCCTGTGTCTTCATTGTATCATTTTCATTCATGTGCTTGTTACATTCAACATAGCCAGAGTATCAATAGGCCCATATGACATTTACTTTATAAAGCCTAAGTATGTTTTATGATTCATTTTCTCAAAATCTCATTATTAAATGATGCATGATAACAACTCTGCTATGCTGATTATTGCCTCTTATTATTTTAGGCATCACTTTATATTTATAGTATAAATTTTACTTTGCACACTTATTGAACATATTTCAAAATGAGACATCTGAAGAGATAGAAACTAAATCTCAAATGTGAAATAATTTGGTAGGAAAAAGAAAAAAGAAAACAAGAAAAAGCTAGTAATGAACAAAGACAGATGGAAAAACCAGATCTTCAAATACAGTTCTACTTAAATTCAGACAGACAAAATTTGATGAGTCTTTTCATGCTCAGTGAATGAAATTAATTTCGTGAGTTAGTAACAAGGCACCATACCTTAGTATGTTTATCCACATTAACTAAGATAATCCAAATATACTGTGGTTATTAATGGATTCACACTACCCTTCACATGCTATACCACCAACTCTTCTTTGACAGGACTTAGGAAACTTGAAATTGATATTGACATCATACAAATTGCAGGAATATGCACACCTGAACTAATGCCAAGGAAAATATAAAAGCATGTTTTACCAACAACCAAAATTGTAGAAGCATTGACTGTTGGTATTGTTTAATCTACTTGAAAACTATACCTCTCAAGACCCATAAGAGACACAAAATGAAGGAAATAACAGCTGTTTTCTGGTTAGCACAACTAAGATTTAGATTTTTCCCCTCAGTATCAGTAGGTAAGCATGGAATAAAAGCAAGAAAACATGTACACACTCCAATATCAAATAAACTACATGGATACATAGACACCTGTTTTAAAGAAGGAAGTTTGCTTGACTCAGTCAGCTAACTCAACTGATAATCTCTCAAAAAATATACTAACACACACACATACAGAGACACACAAACATGTCCCCTCATGCACGTGTGCTTGCATGCACACCAGGATACGTACTCTCCAAATAAAGATAATAATGCGTCCATAATTTTACCAAACATGATATATGTGTTCCATATAGAACCAGAACTCACCAGTCTCTTTCCAAAAAATGTAATAAAGTCCTTAAATAATAATTATTTTTCTCTTCTATATCTCATAAATCAAGCCCTGCTATATAAAATTAACTCCATTTAAATATTACAAATCAAAGCTAACATAGTATACATCACACAAGGAAAGAAAGAAAGGTATCTGATCTATCTACCTTTGTACACACACACACAAACATTTCCAACAAAATAAGGGAGATACTTATGAGATACTTGTTCCTTTACAAGTGACTATAGTTCATAGTTAGAATTTATAATTTCCTCAGCTACCCAGACTGTATTCCCTTTGCATCCATAACTCTCCACACTCATTGTGATCATCTGGTGGAGTGACACAGGCCAGGTAGCCCAGCACAGTCATTGTCTCAGAAAACTTCACCTCTTTACTATTTTACTGTCAATGGTCCATGAAAATATAAAACGAAAATAGTAATATAGCATTGTAAGGTGTTTTCAGGCACTGCAGTCCTAAAGACCTCTGTATAGGTCATCCTGTGAGTAGATGTGGGGGAGCACCGGGAGAAGGTTAAATGTGAATAATTTTACCATATTAAAAATGTAAAGTGTCAACTTATTGCTTGACTTTTTAATCCTTTCCCAGCACAGCCTTTTTTTCTTTCTTTCTGAGTTAATCTTCTTTGCTTCAGAGTTAATAGCCACGTCCATTTAGCCTCAAATCTCCAAGAACACATTAGATGGGTCATCTTTATCTGCATTGAAGAATTCAACCTTCCTGAACTGTGAGTCAATTTTGATTTCTCAATATCTATGCAAAACAGTTTCTAAATACTAATAATGTAGAAAATGAAACATGCTCAATCATTTGGAATCATTTTATGAGAGAGAGGAATGAATGGAAATTTAAATCTACACAACTACTTCTGTTTCATGCATGTGATCCCCCTTGTGATTAACAAAATTATATTCCAGCTAATAGAATAATCATTTTGTAGCATATAATTTAGTAATGCAAAGGTGTTGTTTCCAGATATACTTCTTGACCTTTAAGCAAAACAATCCACTCTAGATGTATTGAATGTGTGGAAACCAAGGGTAAGAGTATAAGGGGTAGGTAGTGGCTCCTTTAGGACACAGAACAAACACATTGTCAGAATTTTCTAGAAATATCAATAGACACATAAAATCAGTGATTTGCTACCTGCCTGAAGATGTGTCAGATGATAGCAAATACCAAAATACCATTGTATACTAAATCGGTGTCACTCTATTAAGGAGAGATAATTTATCCCTTCCTACAGAGGTTTTCTTATGAGGAAACCAAGAATTCCTGCAGCGGGACCATCAGACTCATCTTTTAGAGTGACTGCCTCTCTAGTACAGACCAGAGTAGTTACCATTTCTCATTTCTGACTCATCAAGAGGCCAACCTGACCTTTTCTATTATTGTCACTGTATCAACTTTCATTATATGCATTCAATTATTGTACAGTAGAAGATGTTTTATTAATGAGTGTGCAAATTATTGTGGAAAAAAAATGTCCTGCTTGATAATGCCATCGTAGTAAATTGAGGGGAAAAATTATCTCAGACTCCAAGGCTAACATAAGAAAAAAAAGCCAGTGTTTCAAGTCTTCTTGTCACAGAGCACCCCCAGCTGTAATTACTACCATGGCTGGTAATCACTAGAAACTGACACTGGGAACATGGTAGTTTAACAAAGCTCCTGTCCGTTGCTGTGACATTGACCTTTGGAATGTGTGTCCTCTTTGCAGATGGACTCCAGCTCTCTTCTTGTAAAGCCTGCTGGCTTTTCTTTTCTTTGCTTCAGTTAAAGTCAACGGTGTTGCATTTGTTATTACAGCTTCAGTGCTTTGGATGATGAAAATCTAATATAATTTTAATATTCTAACAAGTAAAATGGAACATTTATAATTTAAAAGCCTAGACTAAGACACATACATGATGTGATAAGTTTTTTAGCTAAAAGATTCTGCTCAAGACAAAATTGGAGAAATATTCAAAGCTTAAATAAAATTGTCATTCAGCATTCAAATAGCTGTAAATTCAAAATCAAAAAACTGGTGAAAATTGTGTTATTTCATATAAACCTATGAACATATTATAAATATTAAAGACAGATATCCAATATTTATTAAATATTAGTATACCCTATTTCCAATATCTTAACCTTAGAATGTTAAAGAAAAAAAAAAACATAACCATTTCCCCTTTGTTTTCATACCCAAAGACGAACCTATACTTTAAATTCAAATACAGTGATAACTGAACACTTTATATTAATATAAGAGCAAGAAGGGGGCTTAATGAATAGTATATGGAGGTTTAAATTAATATTTTCTAATGATCAAGCCAATGTTGAAAACCCCAATCTACTCATACAGTCAAATCCATCACCTGCAATTAAATATGTTCTTCTTCCATTGTAAGCCAAGCACCAAACACAAAGAGACTAAAATGAGAATACAAATAATATGTAAAATTCTAAATGTAACAGCACATTGAATTGACCCTCTGGTTACTTGTGCTCTACTCTTTTAAAATAGGGTCACCATAATGAAAAGACTTTTATTATAATATCATCCAGGCTTTGCATATGCCAACTACTTAAATGTTGATGCTAATTAAAAAAAACTCTCTGAAGTTCTATGCTGAATAAAAATATTAGCATTAACAAATAATGCACAAGAAATATATAATTGAAATATATAATTGAAGGCTCAATTATGTCTCTTTAGTGAACCCCAAACCTGAAATTCTCTTCAAATAATGTAGCGCAGAAGTAAGTGTGCAGTATTGCTGGAAGTCTGTCAAGTTGTAATCAGCTTAAGGTAACTGTCGACTTTCAAACAAACAAAGCTGATGTCAATGGGACAGGAAAAGCCTAAGAGAGAAGAGGATAACAAAGCCGTCCAGGAAAATGAGAACATCTTCTAAACTGACTGCTGGTGGCAAACCCATGAAGAGCTTCAAGCATAATTAAAGCAGAGAGTCTGAGAACAGAAATGGCCAACTCGGGATCCATCCGGCAATTACAGCTGAGAAGCAGAACTACTGACTCTTGGTTCTACCCTGAGGACATACTCATGAAAGCAGCTTCAAAACAGAAAATTCTGCCACTACTTATGAACAAATTGAACAAAATGGAGAGGAGGAAAATGAGCAGATGGAGAAGGATGAGGGAGGTTCTCGGCTCGCTTATTTTTTTAAAAAAAATTTGCTCTTATTTTTATTATAAGGTATTTTCTTTATTTACATTTCAAATGTTATCCCATTTCCTGGTTTCCCTCCAGAAAACCCCCTACCCGATTCCCCTCCCCCTGCTCACTGACCCACCCACTCCCACTTCCCTGTCCTGGCATTCCCCTACTTTGGGGCATCAGCCTTCTCAGGACCAAACGCCTCTCCTCCCTTTGATGTCCAACAAGGTCATACTCTGCTACATATGCAGTTGGAGCCCTGGGTCCCTCCATGTGTACTCTTTGGTTGGTGGTTTAGTGCCTAGAAGCTCTGGGGGAGTACTGAGTAGTTCATATTGTCATTCCCCCTGTGGCACTGCAAACCCCTTCAGCTCCTTGGGTCACTTATAACTACCAAAGTTAAGGATCCCTGCTAGACTTGTGTCAACTTCGTGGTCTGATCCCGTGCTCTCTTTCCCTTTTCCTCTTTTATTTCTCCTCCTCCTCTTGACTGATCTCTGTCTCTTTCTCTCCTCTCTCCTTCTCTCGCTCTCTCGCTCTCTCGCTCTCTCCCTCTCTCCCTCTCTCCCTCTCTCCCTCTCTCCCTCTCTCCCTCTCTCCCTCTCTCCCTCTCTCCCTCTCTCCCTCTCTCCCTCTCTCCCTCTCTCCCTCTCTCCCTCTCTCCCTCTCTCCCTCTCTCCCTCTCTCCCTCAATCCCTCTCTCCCTCAGTCCCTCTCTCCTCTCTCCCTCTCTCCCTCTCTCCCTCTCCCTCTCCCCTTCCCTTTCTCTATCTCTCTCTCACACCCCCTTGCCTGCTTCCCTCCTTCTCTCTCTAGCACTATTTCCTCATCTAGGACTATTGAAATGCAATTTTTACATTAATATTTACAAACAGGAGAAGAAACTTTAAGTGCAGAGAAAATGAATTTTGTCTAAAGACTAAATAAATAAGTTTACACAACTGGATAAATCTTGTTGCTGTATAGGAAGTGGGGCATGATGTTTGAGAAACAGAAATATAACCATTTAACTAAGTTTACTAACACAATGATGAACCAAAACAAACAAACAAAAACCACGCATACACACACAAAGATAACTAGGTGCATATGTCATAAATTCCACTTATCTGTGTATCAAGAAAAGACATAACTCACCAATAGCAAAAAATAATCACTATATTGGCTTTATTATGAGCAACATGGGAACATTAATTGAGCAAGAATTCAAGAGATATATCAGAGACATAATTCTTTGGTATTTTATGGTACATAGATGTGAAACTTTTAAGTTATACACTGAAGATTTATATACTTCACAGTGCATATGAAAATGTTGCAGGATCGAGTTTATTAGGAAAAAAAGAATCATGAGCCTGAATGTCAGTAGCACTCACTGGTTACTATTAAATACATTTGTCTTCTGATTTAAAAAAAATTTTTAAACAAAAAAAATGATTTCTTATGTAAATAGTCACAGCATTTCAAGACAATATGTGTTCTATGGCTTTTATAATGTCAGCTATAGTCAAAGAATAGCTCTTTATACATCTTAAATTTTAATGAATTGATCCAATCAGGTAAAATTAGTTAATGGCAAGTTTTATAGAGTAAATTAACATGCAGAGCACTTTGTATGTCAATATACTTCAGAGGTTAAAACATAGGAACGTGGGTTGTGCCAGGTTTATTTTTCTTTTTGTTTTTTTGTTTTTTTGTTTTGTTTTTGTTTTGCATCTGAGCACTCTTCAAGATTTTGCATGCTTTATTTGTGTTCTTAACGTGAGATTCAGTCACTTATTGGCTGGATATGTTAAACTGTCAAAAGCAAAATTTGTATTTGTTGATTTAAAACTGACTATTCAGTGGCCATACTCTGAACATCTTTTTAAAAAAAAAAAAAAAAAGCTAAAGGTTTTTCACTATCTGTGAGAGAAAATTATTCCATTATATTAAGTAAGAAATACAATGAAATGTATATTTAAAGATCATCCTCTGTGTGAGAATTTAGGCAGCACTTCATTTATGGTATGCAGTCACCAATCTACCCCCTTAGAGAAAGTATTGGAAATGCTTACACTACAGGAAATTTAAGAGCTGCTGGTTTGTTTTGCTTGTTTTGTTTGTTTGTTTGTTTGTAACAGATTAGACATCTCAGCAGACACCTCTAACCTGGAGGAAGATGTGCAAAGTGTAGAAGTAATGAAGACATAAACTGTCTACTACATCAGACAACACATTGCATCCAGAAAATCTCAACAATACTGCTGCCTCATCAAGATTTGAATGGTGACAGCATCAGTTGACATGCCAATAGGGATGGAAGGAATCTCACAAGTCCCTGCTCCTAGATAAAGATCGCTAGGCAATTAATGACTACTAAGAAATGGAAATGAATCTTCCCCAGAGATGAGTCTGCTAATTGCTTCTCCAATACTAAGTGGTTAGTTTTAAACACATATACATGTGTGCAACACTAAATGGACTCAGTGGATCGTGTGTGTGTGTGTGTGTGTGTGTGTGTGTGTGTGTGTAATAATAATAATTAAAGGAAAGGTGAGCTAAGAAATCCAAGTCCGTGGTCTGCAAGTGATGTGCTATAAAATCTGAGCACTATCATGTACCACAGATAATTTGGAATTGGTAGACACCTTCCAGAGGAAACAAATGCTCAACTCCCTTTGCAAACCGTGACATAAAAACAGTAAATGTTGGGTATAGTTTCTCCAGTAATTTTGAGTTTCAAGTGGTCATTAGGTGATATTTCTTAAACAGAAAAACTAATAAATGTAATATGAACTTCTTAAAGTCTCTCCTTATTTACTACTATTTCTTTCCCTGCTGTTCTTTAAGTGAGTGAATGCTGTGTTCTATAATCTGATGTCATAAAAGCATATGGGTGCTTGTAATGTAAGATCTCTTGTAATGCCGCATTTTTCAAATTGATGCTAGCATTAAGAAGTCCTGTTGGATAACAACATGACCTGTGTCATAGCAAGTACCTGTGGCTGACATTTAACACCACTAACTTTTCAGATAAACCATGTTCCTGTGAATTTATGTTTATTAAATGGGTACACATAAATTACCATTTTATGTCAGCACAGTATGTTGTAATTTAGTTACTTATATAATGCACACAAAAGTGCCAAATGGATAAATGAAAAATTCTAAGGACGATTCAGCAAATAATAATTGGAAGAGTTTAACAGGAAAAGTAGGTCTTTTTAAAGGAAATAAACTAAGTGCCTCAGGCATTCCTCACAGTTTATTTAACTTTTTTTGTTGGTTCTGTTAAGTCACATACAGACAAATTGTAAAGGATCCATTTCTCCCCGCACTGTGCACCTTTGGGCTTTTACCTCAGTTTCTAAATTCTTCTACAGTTGGTTTAGTCTTGACCACTGTAAATGAGGTGAACAAACCCTGGTTCCATTTTTTTTTTTTACAAATGCGTTCTCTCATAAATGTTTATTGAAATGCAAAGCAAAGGTACACATATTAAAGAGCACATGAGATGTGAAGGAATAAATTTTCTTGAAAACTCAGTATTCTGTTGCTCTAGATGGTCCTCCAAGATATCAAAGCAAGGGCTTCATTTACACTGCACTACTTGACCAGTGGTTAAAGGCCCCACACCATGGCAATCTCTATATAGTCGAACTTCTACATCGTGAGTGAGGTAACCCAATCACAAGAGAACACACATAGTATGTACTCACGGAAAAGTGAATTTTAGTCCCAAAGTATCAGAATATGCAAGGTACAATTCACAGGCTACATGAAGCTCAAGAAGAAGAAGGAAGACCAAAGTGTGGATATTTTGTTCCTTCTTAAAAGGGGGAACAAAATACCCATGGGAGGTGATACACAGACAAAGTGTGGAGCAGAGACCGAAGGAAAGGCCATCCAGAGACTGCCCCATCCATCACATATACAGTTACCAAAAGCAGACACTATTGTGGATGCCAACAAGTGCTTGCTGACAGGAGCCTGAGAAAGGTGTCTCCTGAGAGGCTTGACAGTGACTGACAAATACAGAGGGGAATGGTCTCAGCCAACCATTGGACTGAGCGCAGGGTCCCCAATGGAGGAGCTAGAGAAAGGACCCAAGTATCTGAAGGGGTTTGCAGCACCATAGGAGGAACAACAATATGAACCAACCAGAATCCCTAGAGCTCCCAGGGGCTAAACCACCAATCAAAGAGTGCACATGGAGGTATTTATGGCTCCAGCCTCATACGTAACAGAGGATGGCCTTGTCAGACATCAGTGGGAGGAAAGGTGCTTGGTCCTGTCAATGCTCTGATGGCCCAGTGTAAGGGAATGCCAGGACAGGGAAGGGGGAGTGGGTGGGTGGGTGAGCAGGAGGAGGGGGTATTGGATAGGGGATTCTCAAAGGGAAAACCAGGAAAGGGGATAACATTTGAAATGTAAATAAAGAAAATATCTAACAAATTTTTCAAAGAAAGATTATTTTCATTGTTACTTCACAACTGTAATTTTGCTAATGTTATAAATCACAATGTAAATATCTGTGTTTCATATGGTCTGAAGTAATGCCTGTGAAAAGGTCATTCACCCCTAAAGGAGTCATGACCCATAGGTAAATAACCTCTGTTCTATACAGTCCTGAGTAAACTTATATCTTTATTTAACCTTCAGTTCTAACTATTCTGTATTGCTTGCTGATACTTTAACAAATGAATAGAACTATTTAAGGAGACTCATGAACAGGGCTGGTGGTCTGTTGTCATATCATTTTCAAAAGGCTGTTCTAAGACCCTTCTACAGTCCTACAAATCCAGCTCCCACTCTTTCCTAAATTCATCTGACAAGGTCAAGAATCCAAGAGTTGCCTCAGTATTGTGTAAAGTATATTGCTCTAAAGTACCAGTCTTGGCAGAAACTGCATGGCAATTTAAGGGTCTTACATAAAATATGGGGTTCAAAAAAAGCAATAAAATGGCAATAAATAGAATTTTAAAATAGTGAGGGAGCTTTCTAGAAGACTTCTGTTTCCAAACAAAATTAGATTTTCTATTAAAATCTGCTTGGTCTAGTAAGTCTTGCTGTTTTTTAATCTTGTCCATCATGAAACACTGCAGAGTTTTCTGCTGAGACAAATTCTTCTGTAAGTTTTATGCTATGCACACTCAGTGCCAGCTCCAGAATTTCTGTATAAAAAGAGTTTATACGTAGCCATCTAGATGAAAAATGGCAACTCAACTTGAAGCAGGACTTACTATAGAAATAACACAGCTCCAAGTTTAGTTTGCAATAAATGGATATGGAAAAATCAAAGTTTATCAAGCAATTCCTGTGGCATCACTGTAATATATGCCATGCCTAATTATGCAGTTTACAAACAGGCCTGGCTAATACTCTATGTGTGTGTGTGTGTGTGTGTGTGTGTGTGTGTGTGATATGATAACATATATATATATATGTTTTATGTGCTTATATATGATATATGTGTACTATAAATATTACATGTTCTATATATGTATATATACATAAATTTTTCACAAAAAGATTATATATATATATATATATATATATATATATATATATATATAGAATACTCTCTAGATAGTGCTTGGCTATGTTGTGTTATTTGCCAATTCTTCAATAAGTATTTTTTTTTTAAGATTTATTCATTATTATATGTAAGTACACTGTAGCTGTCTTCAGACACACCAGAAGAGGGCATCAGATCTCATTGCGGATGGTTGTGAGCCACCATGTGGTTGCTGGGATTTCAACTCGGGTCCTCTGGAAGAGCAGTCAGTGCTCTTAACCACTGAGCCATCTCACCAGCCCCCATCAATAAGTATTTAAACACATTTTTCTGTGACCTGACTTGGATTTCTCTGGCTCTAAGCAGACCTCCTCACCAATCATACTGTGTCAATGCTCTATTTTAACTTTCCAGTGAGATTTTCATCCTCCTCAGCTTCATCTCCAACCACATAAATTGAGGGGTTGCCATGCACCCTCTCTTCAGAGTATCATAGCAACAGCAAATATTATCTAACCCAGAGTATCACTACTACGTAATTAATGTCTCTACCCTTCATATGCACAAATTCACATGTTGAAACCCCAAATTCCAATGTAATGATATAAAGAGGTAGTATATTGAGGTGATAATTAAGTTTAAGTGAGGTCATGAGTCTATAGACCCCAAGAATACACTAGTAGACCCATAAAAAGGATGCCACATAGGACACAGAAAGAGGGGGCCTGACTTAAAGTCAATAACAATGCCCCTACTAAGAACAGAATCTTCAGACACCTTGATCGTGGAGTCCCTAAATGTATAAAACTTAGAAATTCATACCTAATATGTAAGTTTCTTTCTATGATATTTTCTTGCATTATTAGCAAGTAAGACATTATTAGTATATTTTTGTTTGTGTTTTCCCCTTGCGTAGAGTCTCTGAGCCTCTACTAGCTATTCTGAGCCTAAATTAAAGAAAAGAAGATTGACAGTCATCTGACTTGAAAGCTGGGGAAATCTCACACACTCTGTCTGAGACAAAGGCTCTAATATGTCTGCCATGTACTTTAGAACCAGTCCATATTAGAAGTCCATATTATTATAAGAATACGATATATATATAGTATTCTTAGTCTAATTTTCTTAACACTAATAAGAGCTGTGTACTGTTTTAAGTGCGTTTCCACTATAATTCCTTTAATCATCTTAAACCACTGTTTATTCACAGTTTATTCACAAATGAGAAAAATAGCCAACTGGACAAGAAAGAGATTGTTCAGTGCAATAAAGTTGCATTATACTTCCTCTTATGGTTTTAATCTGTACCAGGGTGAGAACTGCATCATGAACATGTTCCATTTTCTACATAGAACTTACATATCCATCTGACTCCACTGCTCCTTGTGTTTTGTCAACTTCCTGTTCCTACAGTGAGGCATCTATGGTACTTAGCTCCATAAAAAAATAGTCTTTTTGGTTCACAGTTTGAGACATTCATGACCCAAGTAGCATAATACAGGTATAGACTATAGAAGAGAGTAACCATCACAGCAAAATGTCTGAAAGTTCAGCAGGAACAGAGAGGTAAAAACGCCTGTTCAGGATACTTTGACAGACTTTGGCTACCCACTTCCCATGATCTAAGGAATTCCTACTAGGCCCTCCTCCTATAGAGCCACATAGTAGCATTCAACAGTGTTACTCTTGGAACCAAACCCCTTCATAAGGACTCTGGAGGACACTCTCTCAACCATAGCAACATTTATACTGAGTACTTGGAAACTACCTTCAGGACATTGCACCTTACCCTAGTAATACCTTATCCTTTAGCTTTCAAAATAAATGTTAGTTTTCCATCCCCAGGAGAAGACTTTTAGGATTAGTCTAAGTACTTTATAAATGTTCCCATTCACATTATACTATCCCACCGAAGAACTTCTCATATTATGCTGTGATCATTTATTTATAAGGTGATATGCACTTTGAGTGCAGAAACCATATTGCTTGATGTGTCTATGACTAAGTACTCTGTTTTGAAATATTAAACCCCATCCCAGGGTTTAATAATGTGATCAAAAGTGACTATTTTAAAAATATGACATGCTAGTGAAATGAGCTTCATCTGTGATCATCTGTTCTCAAGTGAATGCAACAGTCTCCTGTTTGATATAACTAAAAGTCAAGAGACAGGAACTCCATCGTTTATAATGATAAGGAGTCATTGGTATAAGCATGCATTTGCATATGTAGAGAGAGAGAAATCTAAATGCCACAAAGTTTTATTGGTGTCATATAATGTGGAAAGCAAAACATTAAAAGCTTTCATCATATTTTCTTACTTTGTAAATTCAGAAGGGCCTTTCTTTCTGAGATATGACCATGTGTGCTCATTCTCCTTGGTGGAGCTACCAGCCACGACCCTCAGAGACTGCAGAGTATTTTATGAACAGGTAAGGCTCAGGAGTTTCTGTGCCATTTATATTTGGTTATTAATTTCAATATCATTTATAGTTTCTCCAGTTTTTGCCTACAGTTGGGTCTCAGAACCTTCATGGTCACATCTGTGACGTCTGCTGGGGTCCATGCCTCTCTCCATCTTGTGTCACACAGAGCTATTCCTCTCATGTTTGCTGCAATGTGATTGTGTTCCCATTAAGAAAAGGTCAGACACTGGCACTTTCTGTTCTTCTGGCCAACATGGCTGCTCTGCCTGATTACAATTCTTAGCACTATTGATGGCCTGATTAGCTTATAAATACAGCTCTTTTCAGTCTGATAACTAATTGAATTAGAATCTAGAGGGAGGATCCAACTTCACAAGATCCTTCTGCTTTTAAAATATACCGATGGTCTATATGGAAAGAAACTCTTCTCCCAGCTAATGTACATACACGGTAGGCATGCTTGGTCTGTTTCATAATTAAGTTCCAACATGGGAGTATCTCCTGTGAAGAGGCTAAAATCCTGTTAGCAAAATAATCTTAAACTCTCCTGGGAAAAACAAAAACAGAATAACTCTGTATGAATAGGTCTTGCTCACTGACTCAAACATTCATTCAATAAACATGTTTGAGCATCTATTCTGTCTAGAATTCTAGTCAGTAAAAATGGTGAACAACAAAACCAGGCCCTCTTCCCATGCATAGTTCATACTTGAGCTAAAATGTCTGTCAAGAAAACTATTGAATATGACATATGTTATGATCCTCGAGAAAGAGAATTCTGAGCATAGCATGTTTTATAACATAAAACTCATTCAAATTATTTTAAGAAAAGAAAGGTTTCAGAGATGGAGGAAGAAGCTAAGGGGACATGTTCTGCATTTGAAGTTACCAGAGTAGCCATATCAGCTATTGATGATGGCTTGGCAATACCTTTATCTGATGCTTATCCTGGCAAAACTGTAGTGGAGTTTTGCTGCAAAAACTCAGGAATCATCTGAGGATCCCTGAAGGAAACTTCAACAACAAGATTATTGACATCTACCTCTCCAAGCCTTCCAACAATCTTTGAGATCTTTGCGCACAAATAGTATTTCTTAATGACCTCTGAAACCATGAGCTAATTCCATGAACTGGAATCTAATCCAAGTTCATCTGCCTCTCCTTCTTGCTAATTTCATCCTATCTTCTAAACAGTCTCCTATTTTGCAGCCATTCCTTAAACAGTATGAATAAAGTATAATTTTACTTGAGGGGCCCATAATAATGTGCTATCGAAATTCTCCATAAGTGGCCATTAGTAAGATATTTGAAAACTTTTCCGGTAGACCACTGACATCATATGGGGTGAGAATGCTGACTGACTGACTATCCCTCTCAGAAAGAAAAGTCTTATTCTCCCAGATGTCAGAATTTTGAAAGTTCATTGGAAATCATCAACTTCCCTAAAGAATTTCTTTAACAAAAGAAAGGAGCCTCACTTCCTTATGCCTCCTCACTGGATTCAGTCACTTTCATATTCAGCATCACTGTATAAACAGAAAACCCACGCCTCATCTCTCCTAAAGGAAAAGGTCTATCCTAGTCAATACCATAGCTTCCTGTAGAGTCAGCTAATACAGTTATAGGGACCAGCTGAACCCTAACTAATCCCTAATTCTTACTCTTTATTTTTTGCAACCCAATACAAATCCCTGAGATAAAGTTCATTAATCTCTTTCAAAAGAGAATTTTGAGCCACAAGATTTTTTTATTAATACTGTGTCTTCTGTGTAAAAGCATTTTATGAATAAACAATATAGAAATTACATTATATAGTGTAGAAATAACCACTTATAGGACTTGGCCTTTCAGGTAAGCATTAGTGATGGCATTAAAAATAAGAGCATACAGGTTGGGATTGTTTGGAGTTACGAACATAGGGAATGGGAAGAGAGAAGAGTATGTAAGTCCAGATTCTCTACAGAAACAGAACTGATAGAATGAATAAATGTATTAAATGGAGATTTGTTAGACTGCCTTACAGGATGTGGATATGAGTATTCACCAATGTCTATCTCACACGGAGAGTTTGGGAATCCAGTCATTGCTAAGTCTGTAAGGCTGGATATCCCAGCAGTCCCAGTCTAATGCTAAAGGCCTGGAGGATTTCCGGAGTTTCTGGTCTTCAGTGTATGATGGAACTCTGACAAGTTGATTCTAATATCAGTAGGGGATGCCAAAGCATCAGATAGATAACCTTACCAGCAAGAGCAAGAGCAGGCAGACAAAGAGCCAAGCTTCCTGTGTCGAGGTCCTCTCATCTATCTGGGTTGCCATCAGGTGGTGGCAACAGACTTTGGATGGATCTTCCTTCTTCAAATCATCTGATCAAGGAAAATCCCTCTCTAAAATGCTCAGTATTTTAAGTTGATCCCAGGTGCATGCAGTTGATGACCAAGATTAGTCATCACAGAGAGTTTTAAGAAGCATTGTTTGGAGATATTTATAATAATCAATAAAAAATTCTCCCAAAGAGGCAAAGATGTCTCAACATACTCAAGTCTTGAATACACTACATCAGAAGACTGGAAGACAAAATTTATACCATCACCTCAATAGACCTGTTGAAAGCATTTGATAAAATTCAGCATCCTCCTATGATAAAAAACAAATAACAAATTGAAGGATTATTTCTCAGCATAAAAAGACATACACATAAAATCCACTTGATGTCATTTTCAAAAGTGAACATGGGAAGTTTTTCTTCCATATTTAAAAACAAGGCATCAAACCTTGCATACTCTTTCATTTAAATGACATAAATATGTTTAATTCATCTCATCTATCATTTGATGGTGACAGCTACCACTGTACTTTGAAAATCATGGATAACATACCAAAAGATATCACAGAACAGGTAAATATGAGAAGTAACTAACATGCTAATTAGTTGAACTGAACAATTCCACAGTGTGTACAGATTCTGAAACATCATTTTTTATACCCTAAGTATGTATATAATTTTTCAATAGAAACCAGAACATTTTAGATTGGATTTTTCCATCAAATCCCTCCCCTCAGAGCTCAAGGAATCCTGCAAAAGAGGAGGAAGAAAGACTGTAGGAGTCAAAGGAGATGTGGAACACTAGGAGACCATGACCTTCTGAATCATCTTGGCAAGGTGCATATGAATTCACAGAGACCGAACCAGCAAGCATGGGGCCTACAGCAGTCTACAGCAAGTCCTCTTCATGTATAACTATTATCTTAGTGTTTATTGGACTCCTACCTAGCTATGAGAATGAATTTCTGACTCTATTGCCTGCTTCTGGGGCTTTCTCCAATGGGGTTACCATGTCCAACCTCTATATGAAATGTTTGCTTCATTTAATTATATTTTATTTTGACTGTTAAAAATGCCTATTCCTTTAAAATGAGGAATAGAAAGGGAGTGGATCTGGAGGAAAGAAGGAAAGAAGTGGGGGAGGAATTGAGATTAGAGGGAGGGAAAACTATAATCAAGGTATATAGTATAAGGAAAGGAACTATTTTCAATAAAAAATTTAAACCAAAACATTAAGTTTAAAAAAACAAGACTCATGTTAAAAGCAATTTAAGGACATATTGAAGACGAGATATATTTATTTGCATCAGTCATTTTAAACATAGAACAGATTGGAATACACATTTCATTGGAGATAGAATGGGTTTTAATCCACTTTCCCTATTGCATACAACCAAATTCCTCCCTGGGTAGATCTCTTCAAGTGTAAAGAATATACACATAAATTTCAACAGACATGAAGACTTATCAGCACTAACAAACAAAATGGAACCAAGGAAGTCTGAACTCATGGTAGAGATCAAAGCCAGGCAAGTGCTTTGTGTGTGTTACATCCTTGGCTTCTTGATATTTACAGTAAAAGCAGACCAACCAAAGCTTTAAATCAAAAACCAAAATAAATGCATTTAAAATGTAAAGAATACAAGTAGCAACAAAGGAATTTTACCTAAGAAAATCAACAGTTGACACTTTGGAAATTCCAAAAGAGACACTGGAAGAATCAGGCACCTACCTAAAGGTGAGCTGTTTTTAAACACTGACAATAATTTATGAATATATGCCTTACATTTCATATAAGGATGCAAATTTTACTATATACATGAAGCCAAAGAAAGTTTTCATTAAATGGAATAAAATAGCATAAGAGCAAATACAAAACAAGATTCTTTTCCTGTGATAAAATCCACTATACTCCTAAAATAAACACAGAATGACATTATGTTTCATTAAATCATGTATTCCAGAGTTATATGGTTAGCTATAATTTCACTGAAAAGTAGCAATTTAATAGTGGTCCATTGTAGAATCAATCTGAAGGTAAACATCACACTATAAGATAATGGAAATTTAATTAAAGCTATGATTAGATGTGACTCTCTGCACTTACTCTGTGCGATAAGGCAGTTATAGAGTCCTAAGGTTGGAAGTACCAGGAGAAAGACAAACAGGTTGGCACACTACAGCTCACCAGTTAACAGAGAAGTACCTTGCTTGGCCAGAGCTTTTCTGTAGCTCCTCGAAGGCCACAGACCATTAACCAAAGCAGGGATAGAGACTTCTGTCCTCAAATCTGGAGGATGGAAATGTTATTTCCTCACTGGGAGCAAACTGAGTTCTGGTCTGTCTTTGTAAAAGTTATGCATATTTCTTCAATGGCAGCTACGCAATCCCAAGAACTACCTACTATTTGAATCTGACTTCTGCCTGCCACCACTACCACCATCACCTACTAAAGAATTCACATGATCAGATTAGCCCCTATGCTCACAGTACTTCTGCCTTCAAGACCACTGGGCATGAAGCTGTCCACTCTCTTCTATCCTGTAAGACAGCAGAGAAACAGGTTAATAGGAAGAAAAGTGAGAATCACCATAGGTCTTACCGCCAGCCTTCTTCAGTTGTTTTTTTCCAATGGGAAAGATGAGATCTTGGATTCCACATGTACTAGGCAAGTGGTCTAACATCCAACATCCAGAAATGTGTCTCAATCAAGTCTTCTGGAAAGACGTTTTGTACACATGCATTGTACACAGTGAAGGGTACAATTTCTTTCAAGTAGATCGTGCACTTCTACCAGGGTCACACTGTCCATCCTCGGTATTCTTCACCCCTTCTTTTCCCTTCGCACTGCCTCTTCATTCCCTTTCATCCCCAGAACATCTGCTTTCATGTTCTGTGTACAAATGCCTATATGTACTTGTATACAATCTAGGATCCATTTTAAATTAAGTTTTGATTAAACAACTCTTGCAACAAGAAAACTTTGACCAAGGACATTCAGTGTTAGTAGTTTGGTGAATAAACTTGTTTGTTAACTTTCCTTGATAGTCTATGCCTCAATATATAGATGAAGGGGAACTATATAGGTGTGTTTATTTGTCTAATTTCTCTGGGATGCTTTGTTGGTATATACTAATTGGCAACATTAGTGTATAATCACCAGGGAATAACAATTCTACTACCATTGCTTTCTGGCATGCACTCTAAATCCCAGGATCAGATCCCAGGACTTACAGAAACCCTGGTGAGTACTGAATGCAGCTTTTCAAACTGGTAAAATGTAAAGGTGCTACTTATCCCTGGAATGTTATCTTACTCAATCATGGGACTCACAAGTACAAAGAAGTATCACCAAGTTCATATATTCCTTTATAAACCAAGAACACCAGTTCAAAGGTTGAAGCCAATTAAAAGTAATCTGAGATACATTTTTAAAAAATTAATATTTCCCAGGAAGAATACAGCAATTCACTCTCCAAAACCAAATGGTCAGCACTGAAAATATATATACAAGTAACATTATACAGACTGAGCTGGTTATATTTAGGAATATATGTATGTACATATATGCATGTAAGAACAATTAATAAAAATAATAGGTCATGAATTTGAAAGATTAAGAAAGGGTATGTGGGAGGTTTTAGAAGAAACAGAGATAATAGAGAAATGATGTAATTCTGTTATATCAAAACCAAAAGAAAAATAAGAATATATCTAGAAATAAACAAAACCAAGGATGTGAAATATTTCTCCATTAAAAACTGTGAGTCTCTGAAGAAAGAAATTGAGGTAGACACTAGAAGATGGAAGGACCACCCATGCTCACAGATAAATAGGATCAATAATGTGACATCATTAGACCCTGGAAGTATAGAAAGAATCCTGAGAACAGCAGTGGTAAGCTGTCAGTATTACATTTCACCAAACAAACAAAAGGAAATAAGAAGTAACACATGATGTTATTCCCTCTGTCACGTGTGGATGCTGTCTGAAAAAAGTAACACACAACAGTTATCAGCATGGTCCATGCTAGCTGTGTTCCCCTGAGGTTACAGCTCTGACAGCTATGCAGGAAAGATTATGGCCCTGAGGGAGGGTCAGCAGAACTCTGTTCTAGTAACACATGTCCAAAATAGAACTCAACAAATATTTAAAAGGAAGAACTATTTATTTAGCTAGAGCTTTTGGAGGGGACTGGCATATTTTATGTTAAGGTTCAAATATATTGATTTAGATTTTCATGTTCAGTTACTTTATTGGTTCCTTCAGGGAATGCCCTTCTTGGGGTAAAGCTCTCTGGGAGTTCTGTCCTATCTGAATTCTCACTTAGATTTTTCAGTCAAAATCTACCCCCCTGTGGTGCTAGGTGGCTATTGCTGAAGAACTTAGTCCTCAGCCAAGCCTTCTCTACCTTACACTATGCAGCTCCAACATCCCAGGTCACTCCTAGTCCATGAGTGTGAATCTACTGTCTAACTTAAATGTATCATTCCATGTCTCGTGCCTCACAAATCATCGTTAAGCCCCTGGCAACCAGCATGCTTAGAGGTGACCAATAAATATTGAACTGATGTATAATCAAAATAGGAGGGTGTAAAGTTTCAAAGTCTTGCACTGTAAACACAGATGGTACTTAGTCAGAAATAAAATTATAATACCCTTTAAAAGAACGCAAACAGATTTGCAAAAACTTGGCAAAAATAAAGTATTATTTATTAACTGTTCATCACATGCTTTATGTGTTGTCTTTTAATATATTTTATTCATTGAGAGTTCCATATATGTAAACAATGCAGTTTGGTTATACTCATTCCATTTCTATATCTCCTCTCAGATGTCCCCAGATCCCCACCCCAACATAATGTCCTCTTATTATTTTTATCCACATTGAATCTAATTCAAGCTGCTTGTATGTTCATAGGTGAGGTTTGTCCACTGAAGAACAGCCAATTTCCTGGCAAGAACAACCCTAAATAACCTGACTTTCCTACCCCTCACAGCTATTTGTGGTCAAGGGAACCTCATCTGAAGGTAGGGTTTCCCATGGGCCTCCTGCTCCATGTTAGGATATTGACTGGATTGGTAATATATGGGGGCTGTTCAGGCAGCCATATGTACTGAGTTAGTTACATGTTAAATATAAGTATATATTTTTTTTACTAGTTCTATTTAATAGATGAAATGATGTCTTATGTTTAGCAATACTTGTGTATTAAGTATTGTCAAGAGCGACTAAACAGCCCAGCCATGTTTTACATTCAGGTCAATCTAAACATAAAAGCCTGTCTGACACAATATGCATGTTACTCTCCTGTCTTTCCTTGCTACATATTACATAGAATAGTGAATCATCAAGAAACCAGTTCCCTGAGTGCTGAGTTCCTTCTGCAGTAGCTGGTGACTGTTCTGCTAGCCTGTCAAAACTCAGCAGCTATCATGCTTCCAATCTAAAGCCCTAATCTTTTGTTGTAGTTATAGAAAACTATATTGTCAATTCTTAATGGAACTATTTGTAAAACAAACAAGAGATTGAAAGATGGAAAAAAAGGAGAAAGGTAGAGACAGAGACAGACAGAAACACAGTGGCAGAGAGACAACGAGAAAATAGAGACAGATAGACAGACAGACAGACAGACAGAGACTACTTTCAGTTCTTCCAGGATAATACTGACTTTTAAAATACGCAAGTTTTTGCTCCAATTCCATGTCTCAGTGATTCTCCATCTTAGGATAGCAGGTTGAGAGAAAGTAAGAAATTTTTGCTGCAGAGGTATTTTGAGTCCTATCAATTACTTTAAATATTCTTAGACTATCTGTACCAGAAAGATCATTTAACTAAACTTTCTTCTGAATGATTGCATTTTTCCAGTCTGATATTAAACCAGTCAGAGATCCTGAAACTGCTACTGAAATCATAATGAAAGAATTCTTAGTATTGCTTTATATTTGTAGTACGTGTGGCTCATATTTGGAGAAAGGCCTAGAAACCCTACAATTATAATCAAGTTTATAAATTCTCTTCTCACTTAATTATAAATCCTGATTACATTTGCTCTGCCAGATTCCTGCCTAATGTTCCCATTTGATAATGAGCTCTGTAAAAGCTTTCCAGTGAACATGATTTCATGTGATGTTTCCCCAGGTACCAATGTTCTCTGGTTTGAGAAGATTACTCTGAGTCCATGCATCTGGAATTAAATTTCCTGAATCCTGTCCTTCTCTGGAGTGCTACATGAAGCCCACTAAAGCAGGTCACACAGGTAGAAAAGGAGTTATCTGAGTTGGTAATAACAAGGATGAATTACCTTCCTCATTTGACAATACTTGCAAAGCTTAAATGATTCTCATAAACCTACAAAGTATGTATGGCAGAATCCAGACCTGGGTAATAAAGAAATTAAGATCTAGAGCCATGCAATTAACCTCCTGCCAGCATAACTTCATTAAAATTAGAAATGAATGTTGTACTGGCTTTTTTTGTGTGTCAACTTGACAGAGGCTGGAGTTATCACAGAGAAAGGAGCTTCAGTTGGGGAAGTGCTTCCATGAGATCCAGCTGTGGGGCATTTTCTCAACTGGTGATCAAGGGGGGAGGGTCCCTTGTGAGTGGTGCCATCTCTGGGCTGGTATTCTTGGGTTCTATAAGAGAACAGGCTGAGCAAGACAGGGGAAGCAAGCCAATATGAAAGATCCCTCCATGACCTCTGCATCAGCTCCTGCTTCTTGACCTGCTTGAGTTCCAGTCCTGACTTTCTTTGGTAATCAACAGCAATATGGAAGGTATAAGCTGAATAAATCTTTTCCTCCCCAACTTGCTTCTTGGTCATGATGTTTGTGCAGGAATAGAAACCCTAGGTTAGGGTAAATATAATACACAGGTGAAGTATTATATTTTTAACGTTCAAATTAAAGACAAACATGATTATGTACCTAAGACAAATGTTGATAACTTGTAGTGGCTATTCCTGGTTGTCAACTTGACTATATCTGGAATGAACTCTGACCTTGGTCTTGGCTTGGAGATCTTGAGGCATAGTGGCTATAAATCCCAGAAGAATAAGACAGAGAGATCTCTGAGTTCAAGGTCATCAGAGACAAAGCAAGTCCCAGATCCAGGTATGGTGGCACACACCTTTAACCTGGGCCACACCTTCTACGTAGGACATTGGAAGGAAATTCACTCTCTCCACTTTGCCTGCTTGCCTTGTGGGACTGAGCAACTGCTAGGTCCGTGGACGTCCATTCACAGCTGCTGCTGAGCATTGTTGGGGAGTTGAACTACAGACTGTAAGTCATCAGAAAATTCTCTTCCTATATAGAGACTGCCCATATGTTCTGTGACTCTGAAGAACCTACTGGACCTGACAAGTATTATATATAACGTGGCAGGAAAAGGTTCTGTCTTTTTGTAAGGAAAGTTTCTCAAACACTTTTCTGAGATCTCTCATCGAAGCGAGAAAGTCAGATAGCAACATTACATTTGAATAACATGTTTTGTTAATGCTCTATGAAAATACATGTAATACATAGGTGAAGTATTATATTTTTAATGTTCAAATTAAAGAGAAACATGATTATATACCTACGTTTTACTTTGTACTTTATTTTAAAGTCTTATTTTTCAAATGTCTTTCTCAAGTAACCACTTCATTTGGTTTAGGTTTCTGGTGAGTCCATTTCACAGTCTATCAAGAATAACGAGCAAAGAAGATAATCACTGGATATAAAATTTATGAATTTCTAGCTGCATATTTAGAGTGGTGATTAATCTTCATTATAAACCTGGCTGGATTTGAAACAGCCTGGGAGACACACTTCTCTGTGTTAGTTTGAGACTGTTTCCAGAGAGGTTTAATTGAGAATGGAAGAGCTGTATTAGACATGAGCAGCATCATGCCATATATTGGGAACCCAGACAAAATAAAGTAGTAAAATAAAATCCACCTGAGCACCTGCATTTGCCTCTCTGTTTTCTCCATGTGGCAATGACATGACAACCTGTCCCACACTCCCACACCTCTTATTTTTCTACCACACACTTACACAAGACTTTCTCTCCTAAGTTGCTTATGAAAAGTATTTTGTTACAACAATGAGACAAACAAGGAACACATACAGAATATTTCCGTTTGGCAATTTTGTGTCGGTACAAGTAAAGGGTTTCATTGCAGTCCACAAAAGATGAAAATATGACAAGTTATTTTCACACATTAATGAGGAACCTCAGAAAGGAGGCTGAACCAGAGCAAATGGAAATTGGAAATGAGCTATTCTTGTCTCGGGGCAAGTCAGCTGATTTTAATAATTAACAGACAGAGGTGAAGTACATCTTGGAAACCATTTTTTAAAGTAATTACAAGTCTCCAAAATTACTTGTTTTTTTTTTTCCCGCAGGCATACTAGCCTTCTGTTGCTTGAAACACAGAGACTGGTGCACTCTGCACCACAGTACCTAGTCTAAACAGGGAAGGATTGCAAATTGAGAAGAGATCAGTGACTTTCTATGAAGAAATTTCCAAAACAATGATAATATAATATTTTATAATTAATTAATTAATTAATTACTTTGCATGGAAGCAATTCCCCCATGTCTCCAATTCTCTGTCTGCCTACCCATGTCCCTCCCCTTCTCCTCTGAGAGGGCCACCTCCTGGGTATCCCGCCCACCCTAGACACAGCACATACTCTACCACTGAGTCCAGAAAAGGCAGCCCTGTTGGGGAACTGATTCCATTCCGCAATCAGGCTACAGCTTCAGGGAGAACCTCCACTCCAATTGTTGGGGGACCCACATGGACACTGAGCTGCAATGCACATCTGCTGCATATTTGCCAGAGCCTCATTCCAGCCAGTGTGTGTTCTTTGGTTGGTGGCTCAGTTTCTGAGAGATCCCAGAGGTCCAGGTTAAGTGATTCTGTTGGACATCCTGTGGAGTCCCTATCCTCTTCAAGGTCTTCAATCCTTCCCTCAACTCTTCACCACTCTGGAAATCAGTCTGGAGTTTCCTCAGAAAGTTGGACATAGTACTACCTGAGGACAGGGCTATTACCACTCCTGGGCATATAGCCAGAAGATGCTCCAAAATGTAATAAGGGCACATGCTTGACTATGTTCATAGCAGCCTTATTTATAATATGGAAGCTGGAAACAACCCAGATGTTCTTCAACTGAGGAATGGATACAGAAAATGTGGTACATTTACACAATGGGATACTATTCAGCTATTAAAAGCAATGAATGACATCATGAAATTTGCAGGCAAATGGATAGATCTAGAAGATATCATCTGAGTGAGATAACTCAGTCACAAAAGGCCACACATGATTCTCACTGATAAGTGAAAATTAGGCAAAGAGCATGGAATACCCTAAATACAACTCACGGACCACAAGAAGCTCAAGAGGAAGGAAGACCAAAGAGTGGATGCTTCAGTCCTACTTAGAAGGAGGAACAAAAGAATCAAGGGAAGTAGAGAGTGGGAGGGACTTGGGAGGAGGAGAAGAGTGGGAGGAGAAAAAGGGGGAAGAATCATGTATGAGAGGAGATGGAGGAGATGTACAGAGAGTCAGGAAATTGAACAGAGGTGTGTAGCAATGAGGGATGGGGAACTGGGGATAGCAACCAGAAAGTCCCAGATGCCAGGAAAGCAAGAGCCTCCCAGGATCCCACAGGGATGACATTAGCTAAAATACACCACAAAAGGGAGGGAGAAAACCATAACCAGAGGTTAGGCATGGCTCCCCGGCTGAGGGACGGAACCATCCACCCACCTCCTAAATTTTAACAGAATCGCTCCTGTCTAAAGGAAATACAGGGACAAAGAGTGGGACAGAGACTGAAGGAAAGGCAGTCCAGAGACTGTCCCACCTGAAACATCCCACATGCAGATACCAACCCCAGAAACTATTGCATATACAAGATTCCCTCTACCCACACCCACACCCCCATGACAAGCAGCTCCAATTTTCCTGTCTAAAAGAAATGCAGGGACAAAGATGGAGCAGAGATTGAAGGAATGTCCAACTAATTACTGGCCCAACTTGAAACCCATCCCATGGCTAAGGATCAGTCCCTGGTATTACTAATGGTACTCCATTATTCTTGCAGACCAGAACCTCATATAATTGGCCTCTGAGAGGCTTTATCCAGCAGCTGACTGCAATAGATTCAGATACCCAAATCTTCGAAAGAAGTCAGGGACTCTTTTTTTTTTTTAATCCTTTTGTTTGTTTGTTTGGTTTGTTTTGTTTTGTTTTGTTTGTTTGTTTTGTTTGTTTGGTTTTGTTTGGTTTGGTTTGGTTTGGTTTGGTTTGGTTTGGTTTGGTTTGGTTTTTCGAGACAGGGTTTCTCTGTGTAACCTGGCTATCCTGGATCTCACTCTGTAGACCAGGCTGGCCTTGAACTCAGAAATCCCCCTGCCTCTGCCTTCCAAGTGCTGGGATTAAAGATGTGCACCACCACCTCCCGGCATCATTTTTTATTAGATATTTTTTAATTGGATATTTTATTTACATTTCAAAGGTTAACTTATTTCCCGGTTTCCCCTCTGCAAATCCTTTATGCCATTCCCCCTTACCCTGCTTCTATGAGGGTGTTCTCCCATCCACCTACCCATTTCTGCCTCACCATTCCTCTACAGTGGGGCATCAAGCCTTCACAGGACCAAGTGCCTCTTCTCCCACTGATGCCAGATAAAGCCCCTTCAGCTCCTTCAGTCCTGCCCCTAACTCCTCCATTGGGGTCCCTGTGCTCAGTCCGATGCTGGCTGAGATCATTCTTATCTGTATTGGTCAGAATCTGTCAGAGCCTCTCAGGAGACTGCTTTTTTTTAAATTATGCATATTCATTATTTAAGCTTTAAATGTTGTCCCCTTTCCTGGTTCCTCCCACACCCTAAAATCCCTTAAGCCATCTCCCCTTCCCCAATCAACTCAACCCCCCTTCCCTGTCCTGGTATTCCTCTACACTACAGTATCAAGTCTTTCCAGGACCAAGGAAAGTCTTTCCTCTCCCCCATTTGGTGTCCAACAAGATCATCCTCTGGTGCCGATCTCTTGGCCCTCTGGGTCTCTCCCTATCTTTTCCCACACCTGCCCCCAATTCCCCTCCCCATATTCTCTTTCACCCACTTCTCTCCCTCCCTCTGCCTCATATGATTATTTTATTCTCTCTTGTAAGTGTGATTCAACATCCTCTGTTGGGTCTTCCTTGTTTAATTTCTTTGGGTCTGTGGCTTTTGGGTTTGTGGGTTTGGTTCTTTGCTTTATGGCTAATATCCACTAATCAGTGAGTACATGCCATGCATGTGGTTTTGAATCTGGGTTATCTCACTCAAGATGTTATTTTGTAGTTCCATCCACTTGCCTGAAAAATTCATGATGATGTTTTTGATCTTTGTATAGCATTCCATTGTGTAAATGAACCACATTCTTCAGTTGAGGGGCATCTAGGTTGTTTCCAGTTTCTGGGTATTATGAATAAAGCTGCTATGAACATAGTGGAGCATGTGTCCTTGTGAGATGGCAGAGGAATTTAATATTGTAAATGAAACTCTGTTTTCTTATACTACATATGATTTATAGGGGTACAGGAGTAAATGGTGGCAAAAATTAAAACTAAGAGATAGTCATAGATACAGAATTATAAACCCAATTCTGAGAAATGCTTCCAATAGAACAATCAGATTAACAAAAGCTTAATCTAAAAATATTTACTGCCAATATTGACTTCAAGGAGGCTTCTGTTATCATCCAAGTTCATGCATATGAAACACTGACAAATATATGGATTTCTGGAAGTATAAGCTTATAGTTTGCAAGTTTTAAGAAGAAAGAAGAGTTGATTTGACTGAAGTATAAAACGTGGCAAAACTAATTTTTTTGCATCCTGATGTTTATTGTTAATTCATTGTCAGAAGACTTTATTGGTAATCTATACCACTAGGAGGTACAGTGGTGGATTGAAACAAAGGACAGAAATTGACTTCTACCTTCTCTACTGTGTCTGAAAAAAAGAAAAGAACAATACATTGTCAATCTTTATGGTATCTTAACTCCAAATATGCTAGCTGCACTTCAGATGTGGTAAATTCTCATGAATTAAAATACAAATAAACATATATCAAAGAAACACGATTGCCTAATACATTGAGGGAATTCAGTTTTTGTGCATTTCAGGCCACACTGAATTAATTTTTAGTGTGTTTTTTCCAGCACTTCATTGGTTTTGGTTTTGGTTTTGGTTTTGGTTTTGGTTTTGGTTTTGGTTTTGGTTTTGGTTTTGGTTTTGATTTAGTTTGGGTTTTAGTTTTGGTTTTGGTTTTGGTTTTGGTTTTAGCTTTTGGAGAAGTGTGCTTTTGTTTTAGTTTTTGAGAAGAGGTCTCCTTACATAGACCTGGCCCTCGAAGAACTCACTAGGTAGAACAGACTGCCATTAAACTCACAGAGATCCACCTCTCTCTGCCTCCTAAGAGCTGCAATTAAAGGCATGCAGCATCATGTCTGGCTCCAATATTTCTTTGGACAAATTTTTTAAAATATTTATTTCTTAAAGGAAAAGTACTATTTACCTAAAATTAAAATTACCTCAAAATTCTGTTGACTTATTTGTTTTATCTAAATTTTGAAAACTATTTAAAAATCCAAATAAATACTTCATTGTTAATCATAGAAGACTTTGCCACATTTATGATTTACATAGGATTATCTATATCCTATGTGTACCTTTGAACATGACTGTCTTTCTTCCTCCACAATGTAAAAATTAAAGTGATTTGTCCTTGAGTGTGGTCTGGAGTCAATTCAAAGTGTCATATTTGTTTTTTGATTTTTTTCCCCCAGACACAAAACTTCTATTTTTCTGTTTTCTTACTTGTCAATATGGACATTGAGGCATAACTTGTAAGTTCTGTGATATAATGTCACCCATGGTATGCTTAATACCATGCTGACAAATAGTGATAGATTTGTTAAAGGACTTAGATTAAGACTGAGGACAGTTCAGTATGTTAAAGCCCTCTCTTCCATCCCAACTTGGTGCTTGAGAAAGCCACATGGTTGCCTATAAATGGGAGAAGAAGGGTGCTTAGTGATCAAGAAGGACCATTGCTAAAAAGATGACAGGGACTCAAGCATAGCACCCACCATCACAGTTCTTCCAAAAGGCATAGGTTCTTAAGTATCCAAAGCCATTTTACTACACAATATACCAGTTGCCAGTCTATCTCCTCAGCCAGGCTTGAGATAAGAAGAGAAAGTGAACTTAGGTCTTGAAGAATTTAATTACGTTTTCTTTTAACCAGCTGCATTAGGTCATGTCAGCCATATTGGTGTGGAGTAAATGCCTGATAGCCTGTCTGTCTTCACAGTATGATTTCTTTTCATAACGAATGCTTAAGAAAGGTGTTGTTCCCTTCAGGACAATTGTTCCTTGTTTAACGTTATAAAGGTACCACTGAAAAGTTGTGGATAAATCAGATTTTTATAAATTGAATCTCATTCCTATTAACTTTATCTTGCCTTCTGCTCCACAGTAACTCTGGACAATTTATCTTCAAATTAGTCTCAGTTTTCCAGAGGAGAGTGACATGTCATGGGGTATTTCCCAATAGGCTGGGATAAGAACAGACCTTCCATCACCAGGATGTGTGCTGTTTCTTCATGTTGATGTGTTATCAGAGTCCATTCACAGAAGCTATTCTCTTTGAAAAGAGAAATAAAAGGTAAAATAAAATACAAGAGAAGAACAGTAGAGAAGTGGTGTATGGGAGGAAGGGATTTACCTCCACTTACTTATTTGAGTAAAAGTAGTTTTGCTGTGAAGTAGCCTACCAAGCATTGGAGAGCTTCTTATCAGAAATGAGCAACCCCATTTTATTGAACCCATTAAAAAAAAAATTCACAGTGCAACAAAGAAATTTTAAAAAGATGTCCTAAAATGGTTTGTCATGTGTGTAGCCCTAAAAGAAAACACTGTAATATTGTTACAACTGGAAAATATAGTTTTCATTTCTCTCTTATCTGTTCCCTTAGAATGCTGTGATACAGCCTGATGACCTGGAAAAGAGTCATGGCAGTGTGAAAGTGCTTTCTTTATGTGTCGTTCTGTGTGGTTTCCTCTTGTAGCCCCTTTATTCCAGTGTTTACTCACTGAAGTGTAGCAATCTCAGGCTTACACAGTATCAGAGAAGAGAGCTACCTCAACATTCTTCTACTGCTCTTCTGCGTGTTTTAAGCCACTAAAGAGAAAATACGTAAATAAAAGGAGCATAGTGGGGGTGGAACATAAATGACTGAATGGTAAAAGTAAAGACTAAGACCAACACTAGATTCACCCAGAAATTAGAGCTAGGAGGGTAAAGTTTTGCTATTGTGATCACACTGCTGACCAGGTGCTTTCCATGTCCTCTGTGTGGTTAGATGTGCATCAGCTGTTATATTATTTGCCACAGGACAAATTGACATTTACATCTGTCTAAAAGTTACAAATTTGTTTCAAGTAGTAATGGTCCGTCCACATTAACACAGTCCTAGAAGTAAGTAAACGTATCCATAGAGAGTTTAAAACATTAAGAAATTAGGGAAAAAAAGCAGAAATTAATTGGCCAAAAGTTAAATTGCAAGTTAGTTAAGTACAGACATTGGAGAATAATTTAGAAAAATAAATAAAAGAAATAGAATGTTAAAGCATAAAAGCTTCAAGATATCCATTACAAGCTAAAAAGTTTTCTAAGGCTCTGCTAACACCTAGAGAGTTTTGGATTGGTAAATCAATTAGTACTCAAAATACAAAAAAAAAAAAAAACCCACAATATGTTATACTGGAACATAAACAAAGAACATGAACACATATGAAACACACAGGAAAGGTCTTACAAAAAAGAGGGGGGCGGTGATAGCCACTCAGCTAATCAGAAAGGGCTTCCCTCTGAAAACCACCATACCCAGTTGTTTCTGACCTCTGGACTAAGCCAACACACAAAATGAATAACAGAAGTTGTGCCTATAAGCCATAGTTAAGAAGATGTCCAGAGGTGCTGTTAGGCAGCAGAAGAAGCAAGAGCCTGAGCTCGGCAGTGTTAAGAGGCTCCAAGACACAGGAATTCTGTGTCCCACATATCTCCTTAGGAATCATGTGGCATTTGTGACTCTTACCCAGAAACTCACTGAATGTACAAAAATGAGGTTTTGCCAAGTGATGTCAAATTGCTTTCCCAAATAGCCTTATGAAAGGTTCTATAATAGCTATATCCTTGCAAGAACTTGTATGACCAACCTTGCCCAGTGAATGCCTTCAGAATGCATATAAATAACTTGCCATTACTTTAGTTTTCCTTCATATGATTACTAATGAGTTTATGTACCTCTCTTCAAATGTGTTTTGGAATTTTGGTTTTGTTTTTTTATTTTTTTTTTGGTTTTGTTTTTTTATAAATTACTGTTTGTTACTTTTGTCAATTTTTGTGTTACCTTTTTATGATAATTTTCTCTGATTATTTTATATTCCATCAATGCCTTCCAAATAACCTTGTGTAAAAGATTTCCAATAATTTCTATATGAATAAATTTTACAAAATCATATAAATATTAAAAATTAAATTAAGTCATACAGAACAGAATCAATATATCTTATTAAATTCACAAACTATATTACATTTAACTAAATGTAAGTGCAATAGGAAAAACCATAGCATAAAACAATTTGATGCACCAACTATGCTCATAGTTACACAGAATTTTGAACCTGTGTCTGTCCATACACAAAGAGTAGCATGCGCAGTAGGGATCCGACCCCTACATGTTCATTTTAACAAGTTGGATAAACATTTCTGCGTCAATCTTTATAGTTTCAATTTTAACAAGCGAATGTGTAATTTATCTATATTGAACCAACATTCGTGCTATTGTAGGGAAAAATGTATGTCTAAATGATCTCTATAATTTGTTTTAAAAGTATTTTAACAGAAATGAAATTACCTGACTCCCTCCTTCACTTTACCTCCTTCACCCCTCTCAAATACTAAATTTTCCCATGTCTCCCAACTTTCAAATTAATACCCTCTTTTTCTTTATCATTATCATGATATATATAAATGCAAACTGAGTCCATTTTCTGTTGTTTGCATTATATGGTTTATCTGACCACAACAATGAAAATATCAATGGACACTGGTGGAAAGGGGACTATTTTGTGTGGCTCCACCCTACACAAAGAACTACAGGCAACTAACAATGGCAGAAGGATAAGCCTGTCCTTGGGATGAGCCCCTGACTCGTTGTCCAATTTCCTGTTTTAGTTGCGCTCATGCTAGAGAAATAAGGTTAATACAAGTAGGTTAATAAAATATTACAAAGAAATTGCAATGCCATATTTGAGAGTCAGGTTATTCATTTTTAGTCTTTTGAAAACTCGATCGAAGTAAGTCTTATGTTTACTAAATTTGACACCAATCTTTTACTTGTAACCTATTCCAATGACTTATTCTGTGAGTTAATGGTCTGAGCTACATTTTTTAAATTAGTTTATTTGCTTTTGTTTATTTTTTGAAACTGTAACATAATGACAACATTTCTCCCATTTTGTCCATCCAAACCCTCCAAACTCTCCCCTATACCCTTCACAGCTCTCCTTCAAATTTATGACTTCTTTTTCCATCAGTTGTTACCACATGAAAATTTGTGTTTCTATATGCATACATATTCCTAAATATAACCTATTGGGCCCATACAATGTTACTTCTGTGTATGTTTTCACAAGTGGCTGTTTGTCACAGGATCTCTTCTCCTGTTCTGCTTTACTCAGTGGCTTGTCGCTTTCCTTGTTCCGTTTTACCAAAACAATTGGACTCAGACTCATAATATTACATGTAGTTTTTTGGTAAAAATGAAACTTAAGCTTTGATTTGTGAGGCTTACCTGTTACTAGGTCTGTAATATTAGATCGTGTATCATAAGAGTGACAGTTTCTCTTAACTATAGAATGTCTGAGCTGCCTGTGGAAACTGAGTTCTTCCATTTAAGTTGCAAATGTTTTTATCCTTAGGCTCATATGTGCATGAAGAAGCATTTCGGCCTTCCTCCAGTAAAGACATAAGAAGATCACTTAAAACACCAATCTGGAGGATTGACAAGCCAGTCGAGACCCGAATAGCAACCTTCATAAAACAGGAACTACAGTTTTCTAACTTTGCTGCATCATTAAAGTTTATTTCAGAGTTTTAAATCTTGAAATAATTTTCTCGTTAGTATATATGACACAATGACAGTCAGGTATCACCAACACTCAAATTATAACATACTGGACATAATATCTGATTTAGTACATTTTGTCACATCAATAAACACTATTTACCTCATCCTTTGCCTGGGTTATTTCTAGGAATGTTCTTTAGAATAGGTAACTGCTTAAGAAATATTTTTTCTTATTAGAGTATTATATTTCTTAATAAAACATTTTGACTTTTCAATAAGAATATAGTACCCTACAAATCTTGAACTTCAAAATATGTTTACTGATAGTGAAGGCTAATTATACATTTCAGAGCTAATTGTGCTTACCAGTAATACAGCAAAGAAAATAAGATTTCTTCCTTCATATTACCATCATTTTAATTTGACTATATAATGAAATAATTATTATATTAGCAATATATGTGTAGTATCTCAAGCAATAATAGTTGATATGATCTGTATTATATTAGTTGACTGAGCCAGATCATGAGTGTGCCTAGTGAGGTTATTGTAGAAAACAAGTACTTCAGATTCACATTTCACAGATCAGACTTGCAAGTGAGCCTTCTTCTCATATTAGGAAATGATTTATGCTGTTAGTACTCTAAACATAAAGGCCATACTAAAAGAGCCTACTTATGCGATTGCTACATAGCTGAGTGTTCCCAAGCAGTGATTATCATTGAATACTTAGTCTGAATGGCAGTGATACTAGGAGGCACTGTGGACCCTTTAATAAGTGAGACCTAGTAATAGATTAATACTATCACATACAGCCACTCCAGTGGCTATGTTTTTAAGTCCTTATAGCTATTAAAGTAAGGCAACACACTGAATTCCGATAGTCCTCACATTTCTGAGTCAAGCTATGGACACTTATGCTCTGACATACCCATCAATGCTGTCCACTATCTTCGTTGGCCCTCACAGAGCTTACAGACAAAATGCCATTGAACTCCCAAATCAACAGTTAGATGTGTTTGATCTCATTCATGAGTAGTCTCTCATATTTCATTATAATGACCAAAAGCTGAGTAATAGCTAGATATAGCTAATATTTACATGGGATATTAAGTATGTTTGATTGTTGGCTTTTAATCAATGCTTTACCTGATAAGTAATTCTGATTCTCAACTCAAATAAGTTTGACATACAAAAGACATTTCAGTTCTGGAAAGTCCATGTTTTCATTAGCTAGGATAGCTTTGCATGTAACATGTAGTAATTTAGCACTGTTCTCTCTAAATTCTGTTACTGATTTAAACACAGTGTCAGATTAATACTATCACATACAGCCACTCCAATGGCTATGGTTTTAAGTTCTTTGAAATTAGATTCATCACAGTTATCATTTGGTGCAATACTTTCATTATCTAAAAAAGCCAGAAATATACAGAAAAAACAAAGAAAAAAAGAAAAGAAAAGAAAAATCTTTTCAGGACATCAGCACAGTCAACAAAAATAATTAGAGACCTCATTGATATATATTTTAGTGTGTGTGTGTGTGTGTGTGTGTGTGTGTGTGTGTGTGTGTGTGCTGCTAAATAGATAGTACAGAGTACAGATTACAGATTGTGGCAAAATGGCTGAGAAGGTAAAGATACTTGCCACTAAAACTAATAAGCTGGGTTTGATCCCTCAAACTCACATGAAAAGACAAGATATCTGCTTCCTGCAGGTTGTACTTAAAGGGCTCCAGCAAGCCAGAGCATGGCAAACATGGCACCAACATGTCTTCCCTCTTCTTTACTAAACCCATTAGATGGCATTCCTAAAGCTAGCCCCCAAAGTCCGTTCTCTTATTTTGTCACTGACTCATGCCTGAGACTAAACAACGAGGTACGACAATCAAAATTCTTTCTTTGGTTAATATGTCAAATCAGGATTTATCAAGTTACTACCCCCTTTTCCTCCTAAAAACTCACTCCTGAAAAAACCCTGCTTGCTGCTTTCTGCTTTCTGTCGGCCTTTGCAGCTGCCCCCAGCACTCTGAGGGTGTCTGGATGTGTCCTGTACCAACTCAAGGATGACTGCCTTCCCTTAAAAACCTCTGACCAACACACACACACACACACACACACCCACACACACACACCCCCACCCCCCCACACACACACACTAAATACATACATACATACATACATACATACATACAATTAAAATGTTAAACAATACAAATTTTACTTTCCTTATCTGACTAAATACACTGAGGTACAAATTTTATATCCACTGGATTATTTACAACTTCAAGAGTGTACCAAGACAACATCCATGCCCATCTGCAAATGTCATCATGACTCTCTGTTCTGACCTGGGTCAATAGCTTCTCAAAAACAGAAGATGACCTGGACTCTCTGCCTCTAGGGAAAGTGCTGATTCTGCCAGTTTCCAGAGCTAATAAGAGAAATCACAGGACATAGAAACAGCATGGGGAGACTCAGAGTTTTCTGCCCAGCGAACACTGGCTGCTATGAGCAGCAGGGAGCAGTGTGACAGCTGACAGAGAATCTGCAGAATATCTACTAGGCATTTAGATAGTGTCTGTTTGTGACCTTTCCTAAGAAGTTATGATTGTACCATCATCACCCAGCAAACTCAGTCAACAGTAAGCTGCTTGTAGATAGGCAGCAAGGAAAGTTTTGTCTATACCTGACCACATTTGAGAAACCATTTTCCAAGCCATGCACACTTCTTGCATGTCTTCGATAAGAGAAGCCTCACAGACACCTTAGAAATAAGTGATGTGATAGGGAGAGTTTCAGCATTTTCATGTAGTGGGGCAGTAAAACGAGTAATTGACAAGAGACAGACTCTTTTGTTGTCATAACCTCACCTCAAGAAGCACATAAGTTATTTGGCTTATATGACCTTATGATTTCTCCCCACCACTCTCTAGAGTCTAGGCTTTTTGAAGACAATGTTGAGTCTTGTTTATGTCAGTGTTTGCAGAATATGACAGATTATCTTCTAATCACTCATCTTTTGTTTCTATATACTGAAAGGATAGATAGCTTGAGAGATTCAGGGTAGGCTAAATGCCTTTGTGAATAGATAGGTGGGTTTCAACTGAGTTATGATGCAATGAATAAAGACCAGGGTCTTCACTAAGACCTAAAGAGAGTTTGAGAGAGAGACTTTTCTCCATATTTTCGGCCACACTATCTACTAATCTCTGATAAACTTGACCTTCAAGAAAACTGCAATGCACTTAACCTCAATGATTTACTGTGGGAGTTACATGTATTTTTATAAATTAAGGTTCCTTCAGAAGTATAAGATGATATATAAGAATTAGGAATTCTGTTATGGTTTTCTCGTTCATTTTCATTTCAAATTTATTGTTCTCAATTTCAGGATTCATGAGTCAGATGGGACTGTATAAAAATTCATATGTTCAGATACCATGTTCTAACTGCAGAAGACGAGAAAGGGAAGATCTACAGCTAATCTGCCTCAGCAAGCTGTCAAAAGCCGAACTCCCAATCAAGTTTTATAAAATACAGTCAAAAAGTCATATTTATTCTATATAATAACCATGTATATAAATAAATGTCAAAAGATTTAAGTTTTTCTAACATATAAAATCTGTTATACTCTATCTCTGGCAAACACTAAGCTTGATAAAAGGTCACACATTCAGATGGTCTCAGCATTTGAGCAGTTCTAGATTTCTCTTCTGGCCTCCAACTGCTGCAAGTCAAAGTTATTTCTTTTTTTTTCAATTATATTCTTTTTTTATTCGATATATTTTTTCTTTACATTTCAAATGATTTCCCCTTTTGTAGACCCCCACTCCCCGAAAGTCCTATCAGCCCCCTTCCCACCCCCTGTTTTCCCACCCAACCCTTCCCACTTCCCTGTTCTGGTTTTGCGCTATACTGCTTCACTGAGTCTTTCCAGAACAAGGGGCCACTCCTCCTTTCTTCTTGTACCTCATTTGATGTATGGATTATGTTTTGGGTATTCCAGTTTTCTAGGTTAAAATCCACTTATTAGTGAGTGCATACCATGATTCATCTTTTGAGTCTGGGTTACCTCACTTAGTATGATGATCTCCAGCTCCATCCATTTGCCTAAGAATTTCATGAATTCATTGTTTCTAAAGGCTGAATAGAACTCCACTGTGTATATATACCACATTTTTTGCATCCACTCTTCTGTTGAGGGATACCTGGGTTCTTTCCAGCTTCTGGCAATTATAAATAGGGCTGCTATGAACATAGTGGAACATGTATCCTTATTACATGCTGGGGAATCTTCTGGGTATATGCCCAGGAGTGGTATAGCAAGATCTTCTGGAAGTGAGGTGCCCAGTATTCTGAGGAACCGCCAGACTGATTTCCAGAGTGGTTGTACCAATTTGCAACCCCACCAGCAGTGGAGGAGTGTTCCTCTTTCTCCACATCTTCGCCAACATCTGCTGTCTCCTGAATTTTTAATCTTAGCCCTTCTGACTGGTGTGAGGTGAAATCTCAGGGTTGTTTTGATTTGCATTTCTCTAATGACTAATGAAGTTGAGCATTTTTTAAGATGCTTCTCCGCTATCCAAAGTTCTTCAGGTGAAAAGTCTTTGTTTAACTCTGTACTCCATTTTTTAATAGAGTTATTTGGTTTTCTGGAGTCTAACTTCTTGGGTTCTTTATATATATTGGATATTAGCCCTCTGTCTGATGTAGGGTTGGTGAAGATCTTTTCCAAAGGGGCGGAAAACATCCAATGGAAAAAAGATAGCCTTTTCAACAAATGGTGCTGGTTCAACTGGAAATCAGCATGCAGAAGAATGGGAATTCATCCATCCTTGTCTCATTGTACTAAGCTCAACTCCAAATGGATCAAGGACCTCCACATAAAGCCAGACACTCTGAAGCTAATAGAAAAGAAACTGGGGAAGACCCTTGAGGACATCGGTACAGGGGGAAAGTTCCTGAACAGAACAGCAATGGCTTATGCTCTAAGATCAAGAATTGACAAATGGGACCTCATAAAATTACAAAGTTTATGTAAGGCAAAGGACACCATCAAAAGGACAAATCGGCAACCAAAGTTATTTCTTAAGAGAGGTGATAGCTTATCTGTGGGTGTGAGGATAAGTATGGGGGAAGGAGAGAAGAGTGTATAGAACCAAGATAAGATGTAGTAAATGCTTAAAAAGTCAGTTAAAGTGTATTTTGAAACACCACTTTTGTTTAGTACTTATTCAAGCATAGAAATGCTATGCTCAATAGTTTAACATGTACCTTGCATTTTTCCAACTCTTTTCCTAATGTTTACTTATGAGTTGACTTAATGATGATGATGTTAGGCTCTGGTGTAGAGGTATAGCAGAATATCATTAAGAATAATACGTTGAATTTTTTGTTTTTTAGCCATTCATGTTTGGTTTTATGCTAGGTCTCTGGGCCAGGCAGTATCAGGCATAGACTTCTTCTGACATGGGTCTCCAGATGAACGTTGCTTTTCCACTCCCACAATATCTCTACGACCTTCACCCCAGTGCATTTTTTAAGCAGGACAAAATGTAGGTCAAAGATTTTGTGTTTGTTTTGGTGTCCTAATTCCTCCACTGAAAGTCTTGCATGGTGCCAGGAGTTAGCTGGTTCAGGCTCCATATTCCCAAATTTTTCTCAACTCTTAACACATCCAGTTGTAGGAATTCAAACACATACATTCCTTTCCCTGGATGCCATCAAAGAAAATTCTCACCAAACTTCCAGAAGACATTGCTTTGTACCCTCAACTTAGTATTGAATTTGTTTTCTATCATTGGAAACTCTCAAAGAGTTGTAAAACAGGAAAATATCTTCAGCAAGACCTATTTACAATGTCACACCTCTGAGAAGGCTACAGCTGCACTGTGTCATGTGTACTGATGCCTCTGGCACTGAAGTGGGCTTTCTGACCTGAGCTTTCACTTCACCCTCACTCTGTGTCTTTCCATTTACTCTGTCATATTTTCCCCAACTATTGAGCTCCACAAGGGGTCCGTGCTAGTGTTTCTTTTTCTTCCACATTTTCTTTTATTTTTAACTGAAACAAAAATCACATTTTATATATTAATGAGGATTGATGTAATATTCAATACACATATGCTTCTCTTTCTATTGTATGTTTCTCCTCTGCTTTCCCTGGGACTTCAACTAAAACACAGAAGCTGGACACAGACTTAAGTTCTCAAAATATTCCCCTCCCTTTCAAACCTGCCTCCTACCCCAGAGCACAAATTGCCTTGTTTGACTGTCCCTGATAATCACAGCCTCTTGGGCAGTTTGACCAGGTGTGTCCTGCAACTTCCTACACCAGCTTTACCAGAGACATTTGAATAGTAAGCTCCTGGTGCTCTCTGTAAGCTGCTGACCCCAAATCTGTGCCAGCTTAAAATTTGGTTAAGTATCTGTAGTAACTATTACAGGTCATTTATTTTATGATGCCTTAGAATGACAAAGTTAACACTTTATATCTAAGGGTTTTATTTCTCTGGGAAGCTTTGAGATGAAATGAGAAATTAATATGTTCTTAAAATTTGAAACTTGGATATAATAAAAAGGATGTCCCTAACTCAATTAGTCACAAATGGAGTTGATTTGAAAGGATTTTAAGGCCCAAAACAATAATTGTATAGGCCTCACTTACTCTGATACTGTTATCATATTGTTTAGAAAGCAATGAAAAGAAAAATCTTATTCTAAAGATTTACTTTAAATCCTAATAAATACAGCCCTAGAATGTATTATAAGCATGTCGACCTTATTTCTTATATAAAACTGTGCAGAAATAGCAAAGCTAGAAATGTAATGTTGGAGAAAATAGGGCATCTTCCAAGTAGATAACTACACATATTTTGTATGAGAGTGAGGTGAGGAGTGGAAGGGTTCACAGAAAGGAAAGGCTCCTGGTAGCCATGGCTGTTGTTCTAGGTCATCAGAGAGGAGGCAGCATTGCCTACAGTACAAAGAGCCAACTCTGGAGCTATAGCAAAGCATCATCTGAAGCTCCCCATGGGCCACGTCAGAAATGATTATGATATCCTTTTTATCATAAAGCACATTGCTTTATGATAAAAAGGAACAGTAGTTCACACTGGGAAGTGTTAGTTTTCAGTAATGGTTGCTTGGTGATCTTGATCCTAACATCTAAGTTAGGGAGCTGATGTGAGCAATGGCATTGTATAAGGACATTTGGGGTGGAGAAGGTCCAGTTCCAGGTAAATAAAGGAAGGAACAGGAATTGCACAGAAGAGAGGAAGCATGACATTCCAATTTCACATACAATGTGAAACCACAGAATATTGTTGTCAGGTGAGCAAGAGACTAGAGAGGTCCCCATCTTTTGAGCAGTGCTTACATGAGGCCTGACAGAAGCTTCCTTTGCTAATGAAGTTGATACTCAGTAGAAAGCTCCATGACTTGTTCCTCTCTGCTTCTGGGATTAGACATGGCTTTGCCCATACAGAGTGAATGTTCTGTATTTGCTGCTATTGCTGCTGCTGCTGATCCTGCTGCTGCTCCTGCTACTGCTGCTGCTCCTGCTGCTCCTGCTCCTTCTGCTCCTGCTCCTGCTCCTCCTCCTCCTCCTGCTGCTGCTGCTGCTGCTCCTGCTCCTGCTCCTGCTCCTACTGCTCCTGTTCCTGCTCCTTCTGCTGCTCCTGCTCCTGCTACTTCTGCTCCTGCTCCTGCTGCTCCTGCTGCTCCTGCTCCTGCTCCTGATACTCCTGCTCCTGATGCTCCTGCTCCTGTTCCTGCTGCTGCTCCTGCTCCTGCTGTTGCTGCTGCTGCTCCTGCTGCTCCTGCTCCTGCTCCTGCTGCTCCCGCTCCGGCTCCCACTCCCACTGCTGCTGCTGTTGCTGTTCCTGCTCCTGCTCCTGCTCCTGCTCCTGCTGCTCCTGCTGCTCCTGCTGCTCCTGCTCCTGCTCCTGCTCCTGCTCCTGCTCCTGCTCCTGCTCCTGCTCCTGCTCCTGCTCCTACTCCTGTTGCTCCTGCTCCTGCTCCTCCTGCTCCTGCTTCTGCTCCTGCTCCTCCTGCACCTGCTCCTGCACCTGCTCCTGCTCCTGCTCCTGCTCCTGCTCCTGCTGCCGAATTTGGGAAGGGTGAATAAGTAGTAGATAAATACTTGTTTTAGAGTGCTCAGTGTTCTGAGGCAGCAGTCAGCTTTTGTTGTCCACTCGAAGGAAAAGGAAATGTGGCTACACAACTAAGTGTCCCTCCCTTGTAAGGCTCAAGTGAGTAAAAACTTAGGATGCAGAAACACTTAGCCATCAGGAGAAAAATTCCCAAGACAGAATGCTGTTTGAAATCATAAATAGCTTTGCAGTATGAATAAACTATCCAGCATCTGGAAAATTAAAAAAAAAAGAAACTAAAACAAGAAAAAAAAAAGGCCTTGAGAAGTATTTTCTTAGATGGTGTGCCACTGAGCCCTGGGGGTAAAGCTTTTATATTAAAATTTACATGGAAGTATACAAAACAGAATAAAAGAGGCAGTTACTATTCTTACTTAAAGCAATGTCAATATATGTGACAACACTTTGCAATCTTAAAGATCCTATATCTAACGAGTTTTAAAATAACTTTTATCTTAGGACTCTTGTACCATATTGTAGTAGTGTGAAATAGAGTGGCAGCCTGCACAGACTCCTCAAAAGAACTTCTCTCTTTTCCCTAGCAGGACAGCACAGTATGTTAGGGTACTAATTTACACCAATTTTGACAGCCTGGGCTTCAAGCTATAAACCCACATGCTGAAAGGAAAATACTAGGTCCAACCAGTTCTTCTCTGACCTTTACACATGCACACAAAGAAACCCATACAGAGACATGCGTATTTGACTAATTAATGTAATAAAAATATACAAAATATCTACTTATTTCAAATACAATTTCTGATTCTTAGACATGTCTTGCTTTGGGCATCCTATTACTTCAAATGGAATTCATATTTCAAAATTATTTCAGGTTATTTGTTGAGAATATTCTTATTTTCAGTTCTAAATATGTTCAGTAAAAGTTGATACTATATGCTAAAAATAATGAATTATCATGACAATATTAATATGAAAAATTTGGATGTGAAAGTGACCTAACCATTCCCTAAAATGCCCGTGGGGAGGTCAACTGTTAGAAAAGCCACTCATAAACCAGCCAATAGACTGACTGATAGCTTGACTATATTTCTCTCTCCTAGAATAAATTATTTAAAACAAAAATACACAATTAGAGTCACGTAACATAAAAACTTATCAAGTTAACAGGAAACGTTATTTTCTCATTGTACAAAATCACTTCTAAATTCATTCATTTTCAGAACTTGCCATGGACTAAGACTCCTTTAACATAACTTTAAGTGAAGGATGGATGGGAAGCAGGTCCCTGCAGAGAGTACTTTTCAGCCTGCCTCTGCTAGGCACTCTCATGGGACAAAGCAACAGAGATGATGTGCAGTAGAAATAAATGCTAGAATAAGAGAAAAAGACAGATATTCCACAAGTCACACTGCCAAAAGAACAAGACTGGCATCAACAAAAAGTCACCATAGAATACTTGCAAGACTTCAAAGAACTGCACAGAAATATGTGATTTAACAGATGAAAATTAATAAATATCTGACTGGGGAATTAAGATGGCATAAAAGAGCATTTAATAAAACATGTCAAGCAAACTCCATTCCAGGAGTCTCTGAGATAAAACAGTCTTATTATCATACAATCTACAAATGATTAATGAAAGTTTGCATGCTAAGCGTTAATGGATCTGACTGCATACTGACCTTGCTTTGCTGTATTCAGGGATTTGGCAGTTTTAAGGAGGAAGAATAGATTTATTCAAGAAACTCTCTTTTTCCTTCCAAAATTTGTTCACATTTAAGGAAATGCAAATATATGGGCTTTTCCCTTAACACATATTGCAGTTATCATTCACATATAATTGTCCATAAAACTCTCTGAAAAGTCTATTAATCTCTCCAGTATCCATGAACTTAATACCATAATTGTTCCTATCAGTAGCTAGAGTGGAGGAACTGCTTGCCTGTTTTCTTGCTAATAACCCATAGGTTTTATGACTGAATTGAAATAAAGCCAGTTCTTTCAGTAATAAAAGTGAGGGTGACCCAGATGGATTAGATAATTGCCTTCACAGCCTATTGATCCTCTATTTGAGGTCTTTTACATCTGAGTATTTTCTCTTTACTAATAGAGTTTCACTCCCCTGACCTCAAGAAGAAATTTTGCTGGAATATACGGAGTTAAGAAGACAATAGAATATGGGATTGTATTAAAACATGCTTGAGTTCAAAGGTAGTTTCAGTTCCCATACCATGTTACATTTTCTACTAAAAAGTACAAGGTGCAGGGCTGATGGACATTCATATTATTTGCTCCTCAAAGTATGTGTAGGTGGTACCCCAACCTTGAACAACCTACCTATCATGACATGTGTAAATACAATAAACAAAAACAAAACTATGTTTTGAGAAACTCAAAAATTTGGTAAAATAAGGACACTTATGCAGAAAATGATATTTTAATCTCAGAGGACAGAGGTCAAGGCAGAGGGCAGAGTTAAGAAAATCCTTCTGAAGTCTTAGGGAAAGGAGTAGAAAAATACAGGTACACAGAATAAAAGGCTCTGTCAGATGTTTGTTCCCATCAAAATTATCTCCTGTCAAAACCGAAGCAGTCCTTACATTTGTTCAAGGGAAAAAACACTTTGTTCCCTAAAACTACAGCAACAGTGACCAATATAATAGTGATTAAAGCAAGCGTGCAAGTAGGGTAAGCATTTGAAAAGAATTAGAAAGCCAGAGCAGAAAGACAATAGAGAAGGGGACAGGTATTTATCATCCCTAACCTAGTTACAAAAGAGTAATTATGATTTAGAGTTACATAGATCATTCTCGATCAGTCATATTGTATACAGGGCTCTTGTAACCACTGTAGAAGTCTTTTACAGGCCCCTGATCTTCCGTCTGTTCATGTCCCCTGAGATGCTCACTTTACATTCTATTACAGCCTCAGTAATACTTGGATATAGACTTGGATTCCCTCCCATCATCTTCCCACTGATCTAGTGTCTGTTTCTTGGTCCGATGCTCACTTTACATTCTATTACAGCCTCAGTAATACTTGGATATAGACTTGGATTCCCTCCCATCATCTTCCCACTGATCTAGTGTCTGTGTTTCTTGGTCCCAGCCTAGCCTTATCCTCCCACAATGTTTATCCACCACTGAAGCCTACATGACTCTTCTCTGAGCCTATCCTCACAACCCAACAACACAACAATTTGAAACAGTGGGATACATACCAAGACCAAGACACACCTATCCACAACATCCATACATCAGAATGAGAATGTGCACTGTGTTTCAAGGTAGTGCCAATAATGATGAGACTCACCACTGAGTCTCATCATATTTTGATTCCCAGTTGAGGAACTTTCTGTTTCATGATACTTGATTTGGATTCAGTATCTGTGGGGTCCAGATCTATTCCTCATTGGAATGACTTTTACTGGGTTTTTATCACAATCACAGGTGGCCTTCAGTCCACCTCACTTTAGCCTTTTCTCCTCGCCTCTTCATAAAGTGCTATTGGGAGCTTCCTTATACTAAAAATCCAACCCCATAGAGACTTCATTTAACAAAAAGTTTAATTGGGTGGGTGGGAAAGACAGGAACTGGAGGGAGTTTGGGGAGGGAATACCATAATTATAGTATATTGTGTGATATTTATTTTAGATTATAAAAAGACTGTGCACAAACAAAAGAGTGAATAAGTAAACTAAGAAACAGAAGCTTAACATATTACTTCCTTTGTGGCAAGCTGCATTAATCTGACTGAAATCTTTTTTAAGGAAAAATTATATGAGGTTTTAGGGTCAGATGATTTTCATATAAACATTCATAAAAGGATGCTCAGCTACTATGTGAAATTTGAAATTTAGTATTTCTCTTCTGTGCTGGTTAGTTTCAATTTCATACAATCTTGAATCACTTGAGAAAGTAGCCTCAATTAAGGTCCTGTGGGCATGTCTGGGGGCTTGCCATGACTGTTAATGGAGGAGTTCACTGGAGGGAGCCGCCCTGTCTGGTCAGCATGTTCTGAGCATTACATAACTGGAGGGGACTAACAGAGAAGAAACAAGCAAGAGGCATGCATGCATGCATTGATTATCTTTGCTCTTGACTGAGGTGTGACATGAGTAGCTGCTTCATGTTCCTCCAGTATGACTTTTCCACTCTGATGGGCTGTTGCCTAGAATTCAAAGCTGAATAAACCCCTTTCCCCCTTCATTTTATTTTGGTAAAAATATTTGTTGCAGCAACAGAAGTGAAATTAGAACATTTTCTTTCAAAAAAAGTATTCCTAATTAATTTTTTTAAAAAATATGTGTTCTACTTTCATTGTCTGAATGTGGTGTATATAGTAGATATCTAATAATTTTGTATCCATTGTATTACAATCTAAATTGTAATAAAGTAAGACTCAGCAAGAAGCTACACATAAATGTGTGCATTCTCTATATTTACAGGTGGTGCTTTTCTTATTTAAGGCCATGAATGCCTTGATCCTGACATTGGGAAAAATGATTCTGAGATGGCAAGATTCTTATGATAATTTAGAATAGAAATTGCTTACCTTATGGTGGAAACAATAATGTTCTCTATAATATTCTAGTTTTGTAATGTGGGGCAAGTTCTATGCTCTGATGCTGAAATCAAGTTGATTCTAGAGTGGAGAATCCAGCTGAGGCCATCTTTCCTTTAGAATATCTGGACCTCATTTTATATACAGAAGAAAGAGAAAAGCATGTAAGTGGGCAATGAGGCTGACTGTATTTTCCGACTTTATTCTGGAGCTCTCTGAAAAAACCAATGCAGATGAAATCTGCAGTTGCCCCCCTTGAAGAAGATCTGAAATAGGAAGCAAGTCCAGCATCTTTTGGTCACTTTGGTGTTCTTGTGGTGAAGTGTGACACAAATGGTCGCTGATCTCAGAAATCCTAGGGAACCACATACCTGACAGAAACTGATCACGTCTCCACATTCATGGCAGTGATGAATGTGGAGCCTCATTCAGCAGCCTCATTGATAGAGGATGACATTGACTGGAGCTGAGCAACAAAAGGAAGACTGACCAAAAGTATGTGGTAATTGTAGAAAAGAAAGTTGAAACCCACCAGACAATATTCTTAAGAATGTCAAAATTCGCGAGTTGGGAAAGTATTTGAAGGTTTGGCATATGTGCGTTAAAGCAGAAAAATTTTTGAAGTGGAACTTTTCCCATATCCATCTGGTAACCTTTATGTAGGCCTATAGAATGCTTATTATAAAAGACATTTAACCAAAGGTATTTTTGTAAATTATTCTCTTTCAACAAAAAGTCATCAAGAATCAAATGTATTCTGAGCAGTGATCTGGAGATTTAAGGTAAGTCAATCAACAGAAAACAGACACTTGCCCTTGTGAAATATCTATTCATGTTAGAGATAGAATAGCATGTTTCATCTTAAAGCATAAGAATGATTACTTTCATAACTAATCAAGCTTTAAACTGTACTATCAGCTCCTTGACAGCGAGGTCTACAGTTTTTTTCAAATGTTTCTTCAGCCTTAGCAATCTACAAGCAGTTAGAATATGATAAGAACTCAAGATATGTGGGTTGGATAAGGAACAAAAATAATAATGTAGACTTCATAACTGAACAATGAGTTAGTTGTTGGCCTTTGCAACACAGGGGTCCTAAAGGAATCATCTTGAAGGTGATCTAGGACATGTTTAATAAGAAACATTCAATCTAATCCAAAGGACTCCAAGTCAAGATCATTGATATAGAGTGTCTATAGACTAATAATTTTAAAAATTGATACCATGTTTCTGAGGTGGACGATGATGATTACAGATGGAGTCAAATGATGATGAAGTGACAATGTCTACTCTGCAGTGTTAGAATATAAACAATAAGGTCTGTAGACATGACTTTCAAATGTCAATGGTCCTATTATCTCCATATGTCTATTGAATACTTAGGGAAAAAATTGGAAAACAAAGTGAAACTATTCCTCCTGTATATATAACAGAGTTCAAGAACAGGATTGGACACATTAAAAAATGGCATCACATGCTCTGTCTTAGCCTACACAATACCAGGAAGATATGTCCAGAGTCACAAAGAAAATATGCAATGGGACTTGAGAAAGGAACCACTGGGTGTGCCAATAAAGCCTTCAAAGTGTGCAGTGAAGCTGACATGATCATGATTGACTTGCTCAGTATTCTTCACTTGTAACTTTGGCAGACCTGGCACAAGTTCTCATGTAACCACAGGAATGTCCTGCTCATGACTCATTAAACAATGGATATACCAGTCTCAGAAAGTGTCTACTGATTATAGACAGTAACCAGAGTTAGCAGTCTCAGAAAGTGGATCCAAACCAGCATCTTTAAAAGCAAATTCAGAGTTGGGAGTATGAACAAGGTGATGACTAGGAAAATAGACACTACCTGAAGCCAAGAGGTATTTGGGATACTTTACTTTTAAACAAAGACATGACTGTTCTCTCCTGGTCAATGAGTGAACTGACAGGAAACACAACATCAGGAGCTCATAGTTACTTCTACTCTGAATAAGAATGGGGGATGCTATAACTTAAATACATTTAGAAGGATGATATATTAGCTTTTGAAGTATCAAAGTCCAGGAGAGTTATTGATATTTTCCAACAGCAAAACAGCTTAATTTTTTTCTTTTATTTTAATTAATCATTCCATTTGTTTACATCTCAAATGATATCTCACTTCCTGGTTACCCTCTCCATGAACCCCCCACCATCCCATGATATCCTACTTCCCAATTACCCCTCCACTAAACCTCCATCCCACATCTGACTCCCTCCTCCCCTTTGCCTATATGAGAGTGCTCCCTGACCTACCCTCACTCTCCTGCCCCACTGCTCCAGCATCCCACTACTCTGGGGCATCAAACCTACCCAGGACTAAGGTCCTTCCCTCCTGTTGCTGTCAGGCAAGGCCATCCTCTGCTACATATGTATCTGGAGCCATAGAGCCCTCCATGTACGCTCCTTGGTTGGTGGTCTAGACTTGGGGAAAAGTGGGTAGTCACACCAGTCTATTGTTCCAATGGGGTTGAAATTCCCCTCACTCCTCCAGTCTTTCTGCCAGCTCCCCCAACATGTTCCATGGGTCTGAAGGTTGGCTCCCAGCATCTGTGTTGGTCAGGTGCTGATAAGACCTCCCAAGGAACCACTACACTAGGTTCCTCTCATCAATCACTTCTTGGGTTTATTGTCTGTAGACATGATGTATCCCCAGGTGGGGCCATCACTGTTTGGCCTTTCCTTCGGTCTCTGTTCCATTTTTTGTCCCTGTTCTTCCTTTGGACAGGACCATTTCTGGGTTAAAAAAAACTTTGGCCACATCCCTTGACTAGGGGCCATGCCTATCTACTGAAAATGGTCTCCACAGGTTCTATCTCCCCCTTCTCTGCGCGTTATGGTTGAAGTCTATCCCATTGGGTCCTGGGAGCCTCATGCTTCTCAAAACATCTGAATTTGATAAGTTTTAAAGAAGAATGAAATGTATTTATTATTCTAAAATAAAATAAGTACACACTACTTTAATAAAACTATCTGTAATCAATTAACAAGGCTAATCTTGACCTGAGAAATAAATGGCTATAAACATAGTCAAAGAATAAAAAGAATTTATTTTATAGAGTAAATTCATATCTTCTATAACTTGTCTGATATGTATTGTTGTTCAGTGAAAATTTAAAAAAAATTACTCTTTTATATCACTTTTATTCACTGTCAGAATTTGCTAAATATCATTATGACACATGGTCTATAAAACACAGTTGCTTCTTGACTATGCATTTGTTCATTAAACATAACAATGTGAAGATCTGATTGCTAATTAATTAAATAATAATTGAAGAAGAGTTATCCCAAAACAAAACAGGGTACTGAGGCTTTCTATGTGGAATCTGGATGGCTCTGAGGACTGCAGGAGGGCTCCTGCCCACAGTGTACTCTGACTATCTCATTCTGCACACAACGTCATTAACCAAAGGTTCTAACTATTATTGGGTGGGGTGTCGTGTTTTAAGAATTATTTGGCCGAGGATTCCGATAAATAGAATGTGAGTGCGGCAGAACATAATGCTTACTTAGAATGAGAGATTCCTAAAATAATGCTCTCACTAATTTCTAACTTCATGGCTTAATTTGATGGCAAAGACATTTAAAATATATCATTTCCAAAAAGAACTTTCAGGAAACAAGAAAGAATTTAACTATCTATTTTGATGAAAACATCCCTGAAGAAATAAGTAACAGAAATTGAGCAAAATGTACTAGGAATGTCAAAAAAAATCTAATTCATTTAGATTGTATTTAAAGAAAATTATTAATACTGTGGAGCCCAAAACCAGAGAGCATATTTTATCCCTTTGCAATAATAATACTACATTAATGGTGACACAAAAATTGTAACAAATTATCAAGGAATATGGATGCAATCAAATTAACTTGAAAACTTCACAATAGTGATAAATTCAAGATAAACTATTTCTAATGTTGATCTTATTTATCCTACATTTTCAAGTAAAAAGTGAAAGTTTGCCATTCTGATAAAAAGACACTAATATTAACATTGTTTTGGAGAATCAGTTGAGGGAAAGAGAGAAAGAGAGAGAGAGAGAAAGAGAGAGAGAGAGAGAGAGAGAGAGAGAGAGAGAGGCAGGCAGGCAGACAGACAGTAGATAGATAGATAGATAGATAGATAGATAGATAGATAGATAGATAGATAGATGATGGATGGATGGATAGATAGATACAGACAGACAGACAGACAGACAGACAGACAGACAGACAGACAGACAATGGAAGCTTTCACACATCCACATTATCCTAATTCTGTGGAAACTGACAGCCTAAAAGTGGGAAATGACATGGAAACAGAGAAACTAAATATTAAACTAAGTAATTAAAAGGGATATCAAACACTAAGTAAGGTTCTGAAAGGAAGGGTCTATTATGAACAACTATGTGAACTAGGAAAATGATTGTGTTAAGTCATGTAGTGTGAGGAAAATCTCGATGTCTGGAAAAAATTTCCATAACCCAAGTTCAAAATCATTCCTGATGGACTGACCATTCCAACAAATGAACACTGGAAGAAAGGGCCAAATGAGAAAAGATATGGGAACAAGTTCTTATTCTATTCTTTGTAAAGTTGTAATGTTTCTGTAAAATTATCCATTTGAATTCTCATCAAAAAATTTAACTTTTCAATATCCAGGAATTATATGCTATCAAAATTTAGCTTTCCATGGGCTCCTGTGGTTGCTCAGTGCTTGTTGCTGCAGCTCTTCCAGAGGATTCCTTGCACCTACATGGGAGGTCATAACCTTTCATAACTCTAGTTCCCTGGGATCTAACATTCCTCCCACTTCCCAGGCACCTTGCACACAGAAAGTTCACAGACATACAAGTAGGCAAAACAACCACACACATGAAATAAAGTAATTTTTTATGTTAGCACCTCCCTTTCAATTCTAAGTGTGAGTCACAAAAGAAACTCAGAAAGATCAGGTTATTTGCCAGGTTCAACATACAAAAAACAATAATAAAAAGTGCAATCCATATTATTACACAGCTCCTTTTTATTCTATCTATCTAAGAGCATATACACAACAATTCTTGTCTCCTCTTAACAATTAAGTTGTGACCTAGTTGTGGTTACTATTGCTATGACATAGTACCACGATCACAGCAACTTGGGAAGGAAGACTTTATTTGGCTTACACTTAAAGGAAGTCAGGGCAGGAACTCAAGAAAGTCAGGACCCTGAAGTGGATCTGATGCAGCAGCCATGGAGTTGTGCTGCTTATTGATTTGCTCCCCCTGGCTTTGCTTAACTCCTTTTCGATAGAATCCAGGTCCACCAGCCCAGGAATGATACTTCCCACAATGCCCTGGATCCTCTCCCATCAATCATTAAGAACATACATGCTTGCCTATAGCCTAGTCTTATGGAGACATATTCCTAACTGATGTTCTCCCCTCTTAGATTTCAGCTTCTGACAAGTTGACATAAAGCTATCCAACAGAAATTTCACCTAAGAAAATGGTAAAAAAGATAAAATCAAGAGACACCACCTTTATCATAAAAACTTAAGATAATGTCATCTCATAACATAGTATTGATTTTGTCTCTGTCTGTTATTGAAAAAAGTTTCATTTTACAGAAACTTAATTTTTCAAAGAAAACTTGTATTATCACAAGGAAGACCATTTATAATATATAAACATGTAATTAAAATATTTTCTCACACAGCTGATTTGATACAAACGTGAAGGACTTGGCCTCCAATGTTTCAAGTCCAGCTAGAGTATTTTTTTATATCTCTGATGATGAAGCAAGTCTTAGAAATTAAGTTTGTAACATTTATTACACAATTCATGTTATGCTCCTCTTACACAGTTGATAAAATTTCAGATTAATCTAAACAAAATTTATAGACATAATACTGACCTGTGGTGAAAATTGTTAAGAGATTTGAATGCCACATTACATCTTATGCCCACTAAAATATCCCAGAAGTTAAAAGGATGCACTCAAAACATAATCCTACAGACATCTGAGTGAATATATCTATTATAGTTTCTTCTTGTAACTGACTAATGCTAATTCAAGTGCACCCAGTGATGGCTGATCATATTTTTAACATTCAGCCCCTTAAAATATCACAAATTTATAACATATTCCCTATTATACAAAATGTTCTCTTACCCAAATTACTAGGAAAAACAATCTAAAATTGCATATTGATCTATTTATAGGCTATGAATTTCTCCTGACAGCTGTATTAGACACTATTTGAAGTATTTTGCACATGAAAATAATACTGGTGTATATGCATGTTTAAATTTTTATATATCACATACAGAATACAGTGAGACATTTTAGAACACATCACCTTAATCCCATCCCAATATGAATTCAGAATATATGCCTTTTCTCTCCAACTTTGCTGTTTGGTTCTCCAATATTCTAGTATTGTAATCGCAAACTTGAAATTGTTATTTGATCCCTTTTTCATCACATATTTCCACTTTGTCCTACCACAGTATAAAAAACTAGATCTTTCCATGTACTTTCCTCCTACAGACCAAATGGCTCTCACACGACTGCTCTGCAATGCGACCGTACATTCCCTGAGGGTGAGGGAAACTCTCTTTCTGAGAGGACAACACTGAGAGTGGTGAACATTGGATAAGTCAACACTGTAGCAGAGACTGAAGTGCCAGGCTCAGTGAGGAGGCTAAACTGAGTACTCAGTAATGAGTGTAGGTCCCAGGAGGAATATTAGTTCTTACATCACCTGGCTGCCTGGTCTGAGTGACACTCTAAATGCTCAGTAGAGGGAGGAATCTCTATGATGGCCACAGCATTTCCCACTGGTTATAGTCATACAAACATTGTCTCATTATCATTAGTGAACATGCTGTGGAAACAACATGTGAGACTCTGGGAAAACAACAAGCAATAGATACAACACTAAATATTCTAGTTGTCAAGGAATTGTGATATGATTCTCTTTGAAGAACCAATGAGGGACAGGGAAAATGATGTGGAATAAAATGTCTATTTGGTGAAATGTCTTCCTTGAAATGTATCTCATAATGACTTTCTTCCCCCTTCTCCTTCACACACATGTTCACACACACACACACACACACACACACACACACACACACTAGTACTGTGGGTTCAATGCAGTCCCTCATATATCTAGGCAAACGCACTACCACTGTGCTTCATCCCAGTCTATAATGTATCTATATTTTAAGAAACCAAGATATACTGTTGCCACATATACTACATTATCCTTGTTTGTTCCTGCTTTGTCTGACCTTCTTTCTCACCTCTCACTGAGCCCTTCCCTGCTTTCATAACCTATATAAGCACACATACCTGCGTATTTATAAACCTGAGTCTATATGACTCAGTCTCATGCAAATGAGAGGAAACGTACAAATAAGAACAAACTATAAGCCAAGTATAGTGATACACATCTTTAATCTCAGCACTCCAGCGAGGCAAGAGAATCTCTTAGTTTAAGACCAGCCTAGTCTATATGAAGACCTTACCTCATTACCTCAAAAAAAAAGTAAAATAAAAATATCAAAGTATAATGATATATGTGGCTGAAGAGCCACAATTAACCCATGTTTGTAATCTGAGAAATTTTTAACAACAACAGAAAAAAATGACAGATGTAACATTGTTGTGTTGTCTTGTGTAACCCAGATTCCTGTTCTTAGACTCAGGCATTCAAACACCAGCTGCACTGAGTACTGAAGTCAACACTGTCAACTAATTCATATCTGGTTTTCCCAGACGGAAGAAAATTACTGCCAAGCACATACTCCCTTCTCTGAGCAGATCATACCTAATAACATTCTCCTCATGTCAGAATAAAACCTAACCATGTTCTCCTCAGTTTGCATCATCTCTGAGGTCATCCCTCTGGAGTTCCCATAGAACTGACTGAAATCTTTGTTGCGACTGCAACAAAGTTCAGCTGTGCTCCCTGACTGAATTTGTTGGTTTTTTTTTTTTTTTTTTTTTTTTTTTTATCATTCCTCTGACAATAAAATTTTGAGAGCAGCCATGTGAAGGCTACATAAATAGCTTTCATGTGACTCTGTCTCCAACTAGGCTCCCTGGGGAGGCTGTGCTGGGTGACATGAAAATTAGTTTCCATGTTTCAGGTCTCAATCTACGTTTGCTGGCTTCATCTTTGCAGTCTCACTTCAGACCTGATAAAATTTACTAGTTGCCTCCCATTGGGTATAGTAACACACCAAAACCAAAGATGTTACTCTGTGACTCTTAGTGACTGCCAGGTGAAACACAGTATGGTGGAGACCCTGTAGGAAGGGTACAGTCCTGCTATGTCATGGCGTGCCATTGAAGCTTTTTGAATTGTGGACCTTCCTTTGCCACTTCAGACAGGAACTGGAATATGGCTGCATCTTAGGTCAGAGTTCCTTTGCCAGCTCACTTGCTCTGTCTGATTGAGTTCACCTCCATTCTGAACTTATGACCAGTTCCTTTCAGCAATTAGCAGATCTTCATCCCCACTCTTTACTCTAGTCATGTATCTTATAACACCCAAGCTAACAATGTTTCTTTACAATGCATTTTCTTGTCCACAGTTACTCAAAGTTGTGTCTGACTCATCAGACATGCTAGAGCCACCCTGGGTAAATGTAGTTAACTGGCATTTTCAAGCCTTTATAAATCAGTTTACACTAAAGTAGCTTGAAAGAAGCCAGGGTAGGAGTATTTACACCACCGAATAAACCCTATAACTCAATGCTACCCTGAGCTGGTTGCTGATACTTTGGCCAACATGTCACCAAATTTCTCCTGTTCTACAACTTGACTCCTTGCTCATTTGTCAATGGATATAAATGCTATACTATGTTCTGGGGTACAGATTTTCATAATTGCATTGTTCCCAATACGTGGTATCTTGCGGTGTCTGAGAATATAATTTTTAGTAACTCCAAACATTTTTCTTGGTGCTCTTTCCATAGTAGGAATTTGAAATCTTCCCATTCATCCTGCTCAGAGGTCTCTGGGTGCTTTGTGTAGATGGGAGAATGATGATGATGATTATAAATCTTGTTTTTAAAGATATATTATTCTATATATAACACTACCTCATACTCACAGGTTTCACACCATAGTTCTAGTGAGTTAATATCAGCTGTGACTTAATGTCAGCTGTCATCTGAAAATATTCATTGTAAGATTTCAAGTATGCAACTCATACATTTTAAATTGCCCCCAATTTCAGGCAGGAGATGAAATTCCTTGCATTCACAGTGTCCCTCCTGTATGTGCAGCATCTCTGTTCAGGATATGTATGCTGTCTGTGCTATTAACCCATCAGTCCTCTCTGTTATCAGATCAAATGACACCATCTCCCAGCCCTCAAATATCTGTTATTCTACCTAGAAAAGACTTCAAAGAACAAGACTAGTGGTGCTCACAATTCACTTATGACAATAGAAAGACAAAAAGTACTTCCTCGCACTGAAGAGTTGAAAAGACAAAGAAAAGTTCTGAAAGATACAGAAGGAAAAAAAACAAGAAGCACTTGCTTAGCTCTTGTTTTAAGAGTTCTGTTTTGTTAGTTAATATTTCATAATATAGATAGCATGGATAGGTGCACATAAGAAAATGTTAGGGTCTATAGAAGGGTTGGTGCTATTGTTAGCTCAAAAATAAATTAATGTGCTTACTGTGTCCTCCGCAGGCAGAGAGGATTGCTCTTCTTGGGGTTGGGGGAATGATATTTATTCAATCACAGAATCTCTTATATTTTTATATCAGTCATCACATTGTGATTTTTCTCAATTACAGTATAAAAAGCACTCTGTGATATAAATTCTATTACTATAAATCAATAAACTGTTTCTGTGTGTTACATGTGATTCATATAATTTAGCCTTTTTTAAAATAAATTTTTGCAAAACTTATAAAATATCTGACTCAAGGATTTTTTTTCCTTCCTAGATAATAATTCTTGTTCTTAAATGTCACCTGTCATAATCTTGCTCTGAGCTTCTCTGTTGTTGACACTCGGAAATGAAATTTTAATATGGCTAATGCTATTCCTTACCAATCCTTTTAAAGGAGAATATTGAAACAATAGCTGTTTCGGTTATTAGAACCCTCCAAGAGAGGAGAGGACTAGAAAATAAAGAGATTGCTTTGCCATTCTTTCTGCTGACATCTACACTACGGCTGCCGCTGCTTCTGCTCAGACAGGAGATGCCCTGCCTATCACTTTGGATTTGTGAACCCTGTCAGGGAAGATGCTTTTGTGCCGCAGGCTCTAGGGCCGTGTCCTGTCAGCACTCTCTCACAATGCTGGGTCAGCAGCCCTGCAGAAGCGCCTCTTCCTTCTGTCTTAGGATTAGGGTGCTGAACCTGCTTCCTGGAGAGCTCAGGCGTGACCGTGGGCAGCCAAGAGCTGGCATATCTAACAGGGCGGTGACACTCACTGCCTGCTCGTCAGACAAACTGCCTGGTTCTTTCCCTCCACTTTTCACACTTAATTTCCTAATTCAGTACAAATGAACTCAGAATGGGAATTTCAGAACCTGCTGGATCACGGATGACAACACATATGTATATCGTAGTGCCCTAAGCTCTATTCTCACAAAGCCATGAATCCCCTGTTGTAAGAAGATCTTGATCTTGAAGTCTTTACTGCTCTGCTTCCCTGGGATCATTGAGAGACACTCCTCATTCAGGATTAAAATGTGATCAATATGATATTAACCAGCATCGAAGTTACCAGAGATGCTGATGGATCAATTAATTAGGAGGCCACTACAATTCACATCCTCGGTGCAGTGCAGAATTATTATCAGAATTATTATTTTTATTAAAAGTTAAGAGGGCATGGATAGAGGTTGGAAGAATGAGAAAAAGCACAAGCTGTATTAAGAAATTAGAACATCTGGTATTTTTGTCAGTTAATCTCATTATGACAGTTAATATCGTGTGGACAAGTTAAGTCTTCTTTGCTACAGAATATTATTTATTGCATGGTTAGGTTTAAAAAAATAACTCCTTCAACTAGGGGTAGAAGTAAGACATTTAATGAACTATTAGCAGTATAAATATAATAAATATCAGGGAAAGTGAATTATGTACCTAGCTAAGAAATTCACTGGTCAACATATTTACATAAAACAACCAAACTTTGAACTTCCAACTCCAATTCTCACATGTAAATAGCTTAGAAGATACCACTCCTTACAGCAAGAAAGGTTAAATAAGCTGAAAATGAATGACTCTTCTTGGAACCATCAGAAATTTAAGATTAGATGGCACATTGGCACATTAAGTCATGAAGAAATGTGAGCATCTAGAATGTTCCATTTGCATTCAGATTATACAGAAGCAAAGTAGCTGCCACCACAAACATATAGGCACTTAATATTTATGTTGTTAATTTGGTGGTAGAAGCCCTGGTCATCAGTCCTAAGGAAGTGTCCTACCTTTTCACAGGCTTTGCATCCAAAATTCTGGAAGATGTTCTTTCTCTTTTTGAAGATCAAAGAAACTGTAGCAAGGGCAGGGAGACATAATAGGGAAAGGTGTTCTGCATAACAAAGTCTTACTCAGTAGGGGAGAACATTGTGGCAATAATTACGCTAGCCATGGAAAGGGCCCTCTTCCTATTCTGGGTTTCTCTGGTTTTCTGGCCTCACTCAGTAAGTAAAACATATATTTTGCAAGAACAGGAGTGGATAGTGACATTGCACTGCTGGAGCTGCAATCCTAGAGCCATCAGGTCTACTGAGACTGGAGCATCTTTCAGACATTGCCTAGTTCTCTGGGCTCATACGACCACTGTCGGTAGCACATGAAGTGTTTAGATGGAAAGATTGCAAGAGCTACACTGTGAGGTGGGATATTTTTGTAAGGCCAAAATCAGGAAAAAAAGATGAAAAACAGTGACACCCAGAGGGATCAGGAGCTTTGAGCAACCATGGCAGATATAGAGAACTGCCCAAGTCTGAAACCAGATCAATATAAATACTGGCACTTATGAGCTGTTAAGACTTCCTTATGCATATTATAACATAGCCAGTTTTCTGTGACAATTACAAGATATTTCAAATGCAAAATAATTACAGTCTGAAGAGAGCAAGCAATCACCAGAACCAAGACATGATGCTCACATTGTAATTCTGGGAACAGGACTTTAAAGTAAGTGTGATTAATTTTGACTATTTTGGTGAAAAAGTAGAAAATATGTAAGAACAAATGGACAATCTGAACTGAAAATGGAAACTTATTGAAAATGATAAGTAAGTAGGTAGATAGATAGATAGATAGATAGATAGATAGATAGATAGATAGACAGATAGTTGGAATTAACAACATTGGAACACAAATGAAAAAGAAACACCATTACTGAACTCACAGTACCTCCAGTAAAGGTAAGGATTAGCCAACTTGAGGAGACATCAGTCCTTAGCTAAAATGCTCAAAAAAGAACTAGAAAAAAAATCTAACAAAACAATTATAATTTTAAAGGGCATAATATATGTAATTGAGATTCCAAATGAGGGGAAGAAAGTGCAAAATTAAAAAGAAAATGGTAATGATAAGAAGACTTCTAAAATGAATAAAAACACAGACCCATACATCCAGAAAGCATGAAGAGAAGCACACAGAGTGAATGTCAGAAAGCAACTGCTAGGGGCATCATCCTGGGAGTAATGGAGCCCAAGACAAAATCAGTGTCTTGGAAGAAGCTAGAAAAGAAAATAATTCACCCACAGAAGAACAGATAGAGGACCAATGATAGAGAGGATGGGAGGTTGCTGCAGAATCCCAGAAGGAAGGAGAAAGAGGGGTGATAAAATTCAAGTGAGAAAAAAAATGAAGCAAGCTATAGTTATACCAAGAAAGATATCACTCATGCATAACACACACACACCAAAAAAAAAAAAAAAAAAAAAAAAAAAAAAAAAAAAAAAACAGGAAGACAGGAAGAATTAAATAAACACACAAACTGAAGTAATATGTTTTCAGTAGATCTGTAAAAATACTGTAAGGTATTGGTGCAGAAAATATTACAGAACACAAATGGGTATTATGAGAAAAAGAAAGTAGAAGTTCATTCATTTTTGTCTATTGTTAATTGACGTAAAAAGAATTTTCCATTTTTTAAATAAAAGAATGTATTTCATAATGATAACATGAAATAAATCCTAGCACTCATAAGGATACAAATGAAGAAAGGGCAAATCATTTGTGATATTACTTCCAAGAGGAAGAAATGACCAAATGTCTACTCACCAGAAATAGTGCAATAGCAATAGACCAAAGAGACAAATACACATGAGTCTAGCTTAATTAACCAGGAAGTTCATTGTGCTGATAGGAACATCGATAACCAAAAAAAGCTACACCACAAATAAGCTGATCTGTTTGGGGTAACAGCTCAGGAAAGATGCATCCTTGGAGCTCCCTACACAACACTCCAGCAGCAAAGTGAGTATCAGACTCTCTTCTCCCAAGTAATACTTATTACATATTCAACAGGGGGGGAGATATATAAATTTATCACTTTCAGGAACTTCTTGAGCCTTTTGACTTTCCTTTACTTCATGAGATTAACTTAAAGATCCTCCTTCTAAGAATGGATGCTTTAAATCAGAGGAAAGAGCTACACAGAACCCTATGACATCTACATTATTTCATAAGTAGTATAAATGTTACTTAAAGACAGGTTTAGATCACCTAGCAATGTATATTTCAAACTGTCAGGAGCCATTTAAAATAAAATAAATGAAGGAGTATGATTGATAGGTCAAATAAGGAAAAGAAAATGCAATCATAAAATGCTAAATTAAAATCAAAGTAGGAAACAGGAAGTAATATTCTGGCTGGTCACCTTAAAGATGAATGTCAATTAAAGGGAAACATAGAATGGCTGAAGAATACATGTTGTTCACTTCATGTATACACAGGTTGAAAGGGCTGATGTAGAAGACATCCTGTCCTCACTCCAACCAAAAAGAAATCATAGGTCCCTATTTTAATTTCAATAAAGAATCAAAGCAAGGAAAATGATTAGTGATAGAGAAAGAATTGGATAATGATAAAGAAATAAAATCTACATGAAAAGAAATCATCTTAAGTTTGTATCTCCCTGTATTAGTCAGTGTTCTCTAGAGTCACAGAACATATGGGTGGTCTCTATGTAGTAAAGGAATTTGTTGATGACTTACAGTCTATAGTCCAACTCCCCAACAATAGTCAGCAGCAGCTGTGGATGAAAGTCCAAGGGTCTAGCAGTTGCTCAGTCCCACAAAGCAAACAGGCAAAGAAGAGAGTGAATATTCCTTCTTCTATTGTCCTTATGTAAGTCTCCAGCAGAAAGTGAGACCCAGATTAAAGGTGTGTGCCACCACACTTGGATCTGGGACTTGCTTGAACTCATAGATCTCTTTGTCTTAATCTTCTGGAATTCATAGCCATTATGCCTCAAGATCTCCAAGCCAAGATCCAGGTCAGAGTTCATTCGAGATACAGTCAAGTTGACAACCAGAAATACCCACTACAGTCCCTAAGCACAACACATAATGAACATGAGGCAAAATTGATAAAATCCAATAGGAGAAATAGAGTGGGGTACTTTTGTAGCTAGAGAATACAGTACTAGTCTTTTAGTAATTGATAGAGCCAACAGTTGGGAATTCCGAAAGGATGGTGATACCAATTGCCAGCACTATCAATCAGTTTGATCTAATTGACATTTATAGTCTACCCCATCAACAACAAAAGAACATACATTTTACAAACCTCACAGAAAATATTCACCACAGTGCTTCAGTGACCTCCACAGAACCTTGATAAATGTAACAGAATGAAAATATCTAAAGTGTTGGTTCTGATCAAATGGAAATAAAGTAGAAGTCATTAACAAAATATAAAAAGGAATCTGTAAAGGACAAGAAATGATAAAATCTCAAATTACCTATGGATCAAAGAATAAGTCTCCAGGGAAACTTAACCTATTTGAATTAAATACAAGTAAAAACAGAATTTCTCAAAAGTAGTGATGGTTTGAAATAGAAATTTATAGCATTAAATACATAATTGGAAAAGAATAAAAACCTAAAATGGATAGTCACAGAGTCACAGCAAACTTTGAGGAACAAAGATTATTGAAAATCTTTAGGAAGTAGAATAAACTCTACAATACAGTATAAAATATCTTAAAAATGAACTACACCATAAATATATGAAAAGCACTCGTGGGGAAGGGAGTGGGGAGTGTTCCAATATTTCAATTTGATATGGTGGGATCTAATGGAGTTTCACAGAGCACTGCACTGGTGTAGAGAAGTTAGATCTGGTCCAACAAAAGGACATCATTCTGAAACCACTTCAAATGCATTCTGGACTTAAACAGCTGAATCAATGGGCAACAGGAGATCCAGCTTTCTCACAGTTGGGATGGGAGTCTGTGGTAAGCAAGGAGGGGAAGTGGCTACTGTGTGATACCTCAGGATGAACTCAGTGTATCATAACATCATTTTATCTTATTATAAATATAAGCAATAGTATCTAGAAATATGTGAATGTAGATAACACTTAAATTCATAACAATGTATGTGTGCTAATGTATGCCAATGTGACCCAGGAGCCAACTATGGGATTTCAGTGGCCAAGCAATGAAATAGAAAGGGAACCATTGCTTACAGCTAGAGTATATTCCGCAGACATCCATATATCCAGATAGTAACAAATAATCAACAAAATTAAGTAATGAAGTGGAACATAAATGAAATTTTCAAATATTATTTTCACATATTAGAGACTTTCACATACTGTAGATACTCAGCTTTCAAAAACAAAAGACATAGCATTAAGTAAGTATGGGAGAACAAATAATGAAAATGGCCTCATCTTTATGTAAGGTTCATGACAATCAATTCTGATTGTCAATTTAGGGTCTAGCACCCATAGGAGACAAAGCTCTGGGCTTGTTTTAAAGGATCAGGAATACTTGTTTTAGCTGTGGCAAGCACCATTTCAAAGTCCAGGACCCAGAACTAAATATAACACAGAAAGTAAACTGAGCAGTAAACTCTATTGCCTAGAAATGTCATGATGAACTGTATCCCTCAACCAGAGCCAAAATCAGTGTTTTCTCGCTTTCTAATGCTGGGTATTCAAGTACAACAATGAGAAAAGTCACTAAAATATAAGCTAGAGGACACCAGAGATGAATCCTGTTGATATAGATACCCAGGATACAATGCAACAGAAATGGACTTTTATCTCTATGCTATATGCCCCAAAATTCATAACATTAGTCTAGTCTAGAGAAAAACCTCTGTAAAATGTGTAAATAAACCATCTCAAAAGTCCAAGACTATACAACAAAGAGAAAACTATATTGTTGCCAAAGTAAAAACTGCACTGAAAAATATATGCCAAGAAGAATACTCAAAAGTATTTCTCAAAAGAATTCTCAAAAGAGAAGGAATAAAGTGAAACTTAAGCAAAGAATGTATAGGAGCTTTTGAACCCTGACTGAGTGGGAATTCTAGATGGCCAGTGGGATACATCCAGCAGAGTGGAGCTGTTTTATGGGACTTTGTCTCTTTCCTTAGGCCGCCTGTGTTTGCTACAGCAGAAACTCCAAGTTAGGTCCTACCTCTGCCTTCCTGAGAGACGGGAGGATAAAGCTGTTATCTCCTTCTGGGCTTAGATGGTATCTCAAGCCTCAAAAAGGTATCCTTCAATTTCAAAACTGGATATAGACTGGAAGAACATTTAAAACATTTTAAAGAACAGGGGAATTATTTAGAATGTAGATTTTTAAAAGAAAATATTATTTTCACATATTAGAGACTACACAAGAAGAACCTAAAGAGATATGGCCACTAAATTAAATATAGTATGCCAAGACAGGCCCTGGAAAGGGTAAAAGAAGGGGAGAAAACTTTTTAAAAATTCAAATAAAGTACAAACTCTAACAATAATTCATCAACATTTGGTTCAATAATTATGACAAATGTACTGTAGAGACCCAAGATATTAACAGAAGTGACTAAGATTTATGGAGTCTCACTATCTTCCTGTTTTTCAGTAACTCCAAAACCATTTTAAAATGAAAAGATTATTAAAAAGTAATAACTTTACCCATTCTGAGCCTTTGGAACTAATTTTCTTCTAGTTTAAAAAATGTGTTTATTTTATGGAAGCAGTAACTACCACAGACACAGAAATAATAATTATTGTAGTTTCTCACGTGGCAGGCAGTAGGATCATTCTCTTATATGGAGAAACTCTGGGGAAAACTGCTACTCCAAGAAGGAAGATCCCATGTGAGGTCTCTGAGACAGTCTAAAGTCATCATTAAGAATATAATAAAATTAAACTGCATCCGACAAAGACTCCAAGTAAATTTGATAGATGTTGGGGGTGAAGTACTAGCATCAGAGTTATTAACACATTGATTCCATCTTCATTTTTCTTATGCACAGCCATCTAGAAAGCCACATCACGACTGACATACATGCCGATGGTAGAGGTATTAGCAGAATTCAGATACAGAGAAGGTGGAGTGTGATATCAGGAAGGGCAGAGAAAGCTGACCAGAGAAATTAGACAGGTGCTGATACATTGTGACGTACCAGGGTTGGACATTCCAGGAAGGAAAAAAAATATGAGAAGCAGGGCATGCCGTAATAATCAAATCTATCTGCTGATTAGCTAATAGATATTTAGAAACAATACCTCTGAACTGGGACACATTAGTCTGAGTTCAAGTGGGCAGACTTCCCTCTAAGCTTCAGACTCAGCAATTTACAAACCACCAGAAAAAATGACCAGAGACAGACTGGCTACGTCAGCAAAATTATTTACAGCATGTTCTTTCCTTTAAAAAAATGTTTTTAAGAAATGGTAGCACATGAGATGTAATTTTAAGATTTAAAATGATCTTAATTTTTATGTGTATGCTGTATTTGTTTTACGTGTGTATGTACAAAGCAGATACTTGTGTGGATTTCCCTTCAATGGTTACTCTATTGAAGTTTTTGAGACAGCCCCTTACTGAACCTGGAGCTCTCTGCTTTGACTAGATTATATACTCAGGGATCCCTTAGATCCCCCTGCCTCCACCTCCCAGCACTGGGGTTACAGATGCACATTGCCATGGCTTGTATATGGGGGCTGGGATCTGAATGCAGACCCTCATAATTGTGCAGTAAGTACTTTCCAGGACATCGTCCCCAGCTCTGCAATGTATTTTTAAAATACTATATCAAGCAGCAATGGAGGGGATTGCCAGGACAGAGAAGTGGGAAGGGGTTGATTGGGGAGCAGGCGGAGGGAAGAGGGTTTATGGGACTTATGGAGAAGGCAGAACCAGGAAAGGGGAAATCATTTAAATGTAAACAAAGAATATAGAAAATAGGAAAAAAAAAGAAAAGAAAATATTTAATGCTTCCTCAACTGATAATAATCATTAATAACAGTTTTGTGAAAGTAAAAGAAAATTAAGCTAATAAAAATCTGTCAAGATAGAATTTAATTAATATGTAGATGTCATTGACTATTTTGTGGTTTTGAGAATGTATTTTTAAGACACCAAACAACACTGTTCATATACCATCATTTGATCTTTCTCATATATCATCATTCTGAGCAATGCTATATCCCTTGTTAGAAACACCATATGTGGGACAGGCATGGATTTCTGCCAGGGATCACGATTTCCTTGCAGGTTACTGACATGTTTATTAGGCTTCCTTACTTTCACCACTTGCGCAAGTGCAATTGAGTCGCTTCTTGAACCAAGTGGAGAAACCAAAGTTGGAAGACAGTTCTTGACTACTGAAAAGCAAATGCCTCCCATCAGGATTAGGACAGCCCAGACTTGAATGGAATATACTTTCTGAAGAGAAGGCTGGGCAGGAGAAAGGAAGAATTGAGAAAAGGAGATGGATGAAAAGATGGCAAGAGAGGAAATAAGAGGAGAGGAGAGGAGGGGAGAGGAGGGGAGAGGAGGGGAGAGGAGGGGAAAAGAGGTGAAGTGAGGAGAGGAGATAGGGGAGGCAACAGGGACAGGAAGGGATGTTGGATTAACATTTAGGTATATGAATAGAAGTACAAATGACCTCTATAGATCATAAGCTCCATGGGCTGCCAAGCCTTACACAGCAGAATTCAGGATTACCTTGAATAAGTAACAAAAAGGAAATTAATTCTTAATTTCTGAATTAATCCCAAAATTGCTAAGACAAATATTGAAGTGTGCACATTTCCTCAGGAGACCATAGATGGAGTGAACTGGCTGGTCTTGTGTTGACTTGACACAAGTGAGAGTCAACAGAAAGAAAGGAGGCTCAGTTGAAGAAATTCCTCCTTGAGATACAGCTGTAAGGCATTTCCTCAGCTAGTGATAAATGAGGAAGGGCCTAGTCCATTGTATATGGTGCCATCCCTGGACTAGTGGTCCTGTATTCCATAAGAAAATAGTCTGTACAAGCCACGAGAAACAAGCCAGTAAGCAGCACCCTCCACGGCCTCTGATGTCAGCTCCTGCCTTACCTCCTCAAACAGTATCCTGCCCTGATTGCATTTCTGTCTTGATTTCACTTGATCATGAGCAGCAATATGGAAGTATAAGCAAAATAAACCCTTTCCTCTCTGAGTTGTCTTGGTCATAGTATTTCATCACAGCAATAGAAACCATTACTGAAACATGGCGCTTGCAACTGCTATGAGAAGTCTCAGTAGAATTAAGTTCAGACACAGAAACAAAACTTAAAATTTGAAGACTGTGGAAAGCCCTTGAAGATGCTTCAAGGATATTGGCGAGAATATTTCCATTGGGCTTGGAGGACAAGGGAGTAGGCTCAGATAAGGATATTTACATTGGGCTAGTACAAGGCTCAAGATGACTACAGCTGGGGAATGTATTATATTTCTTTTATCTTGGTCATCCTGATAAACCACTAGACACAGTGACCACAAGACTTTGTTTATTGACTTGTTTGACTACTTTGTCTATGCTTTGTTTGTTCCTTGGCTACTTTGTCTTTGATCTAAGAATTGACCCTATTCTTTGTATGTACCTAGAATGGTATAAAAGCGGACTGAGAAAAATACAACCCCTTCAGTTTCGGCACCGACTGAAGTCTTGTTGTTGTCTAATTGTCTTCTCTTTCTTTAATCCTCTCCCCTTCCCTCGAAACCTGTTGACTGACTGAGTTGTCTTGGTCAGCAGATGAGCATAGGTTATGGAAACTGTCACAGATGGCTTACATGATAATACCTCTTCTTATTTCGTAAAAGAAAGATCTCTTGACTGTTTCAAATTTGTTTCTCTATAAGTGTGTTTACTTTTTTGCTCCAAACAACTTTTCAAGAGAATTGAGAAAGAATGTGCTAACCTGTACTCCAAAGTATAACATAGCACCAATGAGGAATTTCCTAAGGGTTAGTTAAAAGAATGAATGGAGAGACACAGACCTAGAACCTTGATCTTTGACACTCTGCTTCTTTGCAAAAATGTCACCTGTATTTGGAAGCTTTGAAAAAATTATTCTGCTAAATTGTAAAATAAATTGAGACATATGTCATCCCTAGAGATAAATTACCAGATCCAAGCGGGAGGGAGACATGTTCTAGACACAGCTGTTCTGGGGAAGCCTGGATCTGATTAATCACTACCCAACTAGGCATTTAGATGAACTTGTTCATGGACAGTCCTAAGAGCAGATGCAATATTTTACTCCAGAGGGCTTTCAAGGACAAAGGAGTACACAGAGGAATTAATCAACAAATCCACAATGAATTATTCATTTTCAAAATATCTTGTGTCTATTAATAGAAAATTAGCAAAAGTTATATTACCATAATAACTAAATGTCTTATCTCTACAAATTCCTTCTGAAATTCCAGGCGTAAGTATAGAAATATCTGATAGAATATTGAGATTGTCTGTTATTTCAACAATTCTGAAACTGGGCTATTTCTCTAGCTTATGGGTCAATGGTTTACACATACAGTTCTCAATGAGAAATGGAGTTCTATCAAGTTACAATGTTGAGGTTTGTAATAGTGGTGTGTATTGTAATGCTAAACACTGGCCTTCAAGCTCAGGAATGAATCTGCACATACATTAAGTCATGATACGTGCCCTTGCTCCTTAACTTAAAACTGTTGTTTGAATAAAGATGCTGACAGCTACAGCTGGGCAGAAGAAAATTAGGTGGAGTTTCCACTGCTGGGCTTGTGGTCTGAGGCAGAACCCTGAGGAAGAAAAAGAAGAAGAAAATGGAGAGAGGAAAACAATGACATGAGGTAGGTAAGTCGCGAAAACTGGCCGTGAAGGCTAGTCAATTGGAGTTAGGAGCAGCCCAGATGAAACATAGTAAGATATAACTTGGAGTTATTGATGGGCAAGTATATCCTAATAGCTTAGAGGGTAGGTATCTGCCCAGCTCTAATGCATTAAAGGATTATTTTAAATATAAAAGTTGTGTGTCTTTTATCTGGGTTGAAACCCCAGATCTGGTATTATATAGCTACTACAACAGTACTGTACAATCTACTCTATTGCTCCCAAAAAATAACTTCCCTTCTTCCCAAGCAAATTAATAATAATAATAACAATAATAGTAGTAGTAATAATAATAACAACACATTCTATGTATTTCAGAGAGATGGTTATGTGCAGATGAGTGTAGGTACCTGAACAGGACAGTGAAGGGCCTCAGATCCCCTGGAGCTGGTTTTATATGCAGTTGGTAACTACCTAATAAAGGTGCTGGGATCTACACTCAACTACTAAGGCCTCTCTTCAGTCTCCCATTGAAACTTTTAAATGTGAATTCATCTTATAAGGAAACAGTCCAAACATCAAGAAGTAAATTCTATGCAATCATAAAATCCCAATTAGATGATACTGATTAAAGTTTCTGGTTGTGCCAAAGCAGCTTGAAAAATCCTCATTTTTTTCATGAGAATTAAGAAATTCTGAGAAAATGGAAACGAGATAATTTGAGAAAACTCAGTTCACCAGGATATTACACTCAGTTTTCTCTTCTCTGTTGTTCATGTCTGACTCAAGAACTCACCTGAACCTATGTTTCCTAGGCAGGCCCTGTTCTTACCTCCTTTTGGTGCAAGTTATTTATGTTAACACATCCCTTCATATTGTCAATTATGTTAGCTTTGAAGACTTGTCTGCACATGCTCTGGTTTATCTAGCATTAATTTTCTAATTAGACTCACAGAAGGCTATCATGGCTTTCTTATTTCTAACATCTGAAAAGAGGCTCAGTGTAAAGTGAATTAAAAATTCAAGCTAGCCCATACGAAAGGCATGGAATCCAGGTATTCTATTTACAAGCCATAGGCCTAGATTGGCCAGGATTTACAGCTACAGTATCTTACACCCCAGCTATATATCCCTTGTTATTTGCTGTTTCTCCTAGTCATGTGCTCATGGCCAATCTCCTCTCATGGAGGCTTCCTCCTCTTTCTGTGTCCTTTTTTCCTTTCTTCTGCAATCCCCAGTCAGGTAACTGAAAACCAGCCTTTCTCTGTCTATTGCCCAATCACAAGGTTTACCCTTTTCTTGACCAAGTAAGTGGGGGAACAGGTTACATAGCATCATTTGGTGTACATGAGGATCTCCTAGTCATGGGGCAACCAGATCTTCAGGGTCAGTATTTAACATTTGAATACAGAGCAATACCAGACCAACCCCCTATAGCTCACTGAAATCTCCTTGTTGCATACACCTTTAAAATAAGTGCTGCCTAGAGTTCTAGACCCTAGAAGACAAATCATGTACATACTGGATAAAGAGGATGATAACAAACAGAAATACTAAAGACATTGTGATGGCTGCAACAACTGTATACATACCTTGTTATTAATAAACATACCATGATATTAATAACTTACAAAAGCTTGCCAATGACATGATTTTGAAGAAAGATAATTTTGAAAATGTTCCATTAGGAATAATTCAAAACTATTTAGGAATATACCTGACCAAAGAAGGTAAAGATCACTATAGCAAAATTGCAAAAAAAAATCCAAAAAGGAAATTAAGATTAGAGATAATGGAGACCTTCCATGTTCCTCAACTGGCAGAATTAATATGGTAAAAATAGCAATACTACCAAAATTAATCTGCATAACTAATAAAATATCTGTCAAAATTCCAAGGTCATATTTTATAATTTTTTTAAATCTAAGAATTCATATGGAATCAGAAAATATTGCAAATTGCAAAAGTAATTCTAAGGAGTAAATACAATGCCAGAAGTACTACAATATCTGACCTCAAAATATTCTACAATACTATACTGATAGACAGCCTGGTACTGGCATAAATATAGAAATATCAAAGGAAGGGAACCTTCTTCTACAAAGAAGGCAAAATCATATATTGGAGAAAAAAATTTATAGCCTATTTAACAAATGATGCTGGATATCTACCTGCAGAAGAATCTAAGTAGATTCTTATTTTTCCCTTTGTACAAAGATCAATTAAAAATGGATCAAAACCACAATTTAAAACATGAAATAAATACTTGAACTTTAAAATAAACTGTGGGGACTACATTTCAAAATTTCTGGGTAGCCAAGAACTTTCTGAACAAAACACCAATAGTGCAGGAACTAGCCCCAAATAGCAAAAGATGGGACTACATAAAAATAAAAAGTTTCAGCACAGGAAGGGGAGCTCTCACCATGGCAAACAAACAAGCCACAGAATGGGTTTACCAACTGCACCACAGACAAGGAGAAAACATCCAAGATTTAAGAAAAGTTACTGCAATTAAATACCAAAGAAATAGAATGTAAATCAACAAATGGGCTAATGGTTAGAATAGATGTTTTTTTTTTTAAAAAAAAAATAAATACAAATGCTCAATAACTGTTCTTAAGTGTTCAATATTCCTAGCTGTCAGGAAAATGCAAATTAAAATTACTTTGAGACAGCACCTTACTCCATTCAGAATGAGTAACATCAAGAAATCTGATAACAAATGTTGGAAAGGATGTGGAGAAAGAGGAACCCATACTGCCTGCTGATGGAGATATAAAATAATGTAGTCATCATAGAAGTCATTTTGGAGGTGCCTCGGAAACATTAAAAGCAGAGCTATGACATTACTCAGCTGTTTCACTCCTGGGTACATACTCCAGAGAAGCCCATATCCAACGACATTGACATTTTCTTCCCGTGTTTATTGCTGCCTTAAACACTCAAGCAAGGAAATGGAGCCAGTGTAGCTGTCCAACAGGTGAATGGATAATGAGAATCTGATATGTATATAAAATGGTATACTATTTATTTTGATTAAAAACAAAGAAAGCACAAAATTTACAGGCAAATAAATGGGCTTAGAATATGTACCATTAAGTGAAGTCACACAATCTCAAAATGAAAAAATGTATCTTCTCCCTAATAAAGCCTTTAATATATATTCTATATATTTACATATAGTACATTTTATATATACATATGTATATATACATACATATGTGTATAAAAATGAATATATGACTATAGTATTTGATGATGAATAAGGATGAACTCACCCATAAGCACACTAGTTTTGAAAGAGAATAAAAAACTGACTGCCTTTCTAGTCTTAACTCTGCCACTGATTTGCAGGTTTTATGTGGTGAATAAGTATATAAAAATATAAATGATAACAAAAGTCTAAAATCCAATGTGAGGTTCTCCACCTTCAGAATGGCTATTCTAAGAGTATAGAAGAATAACTTGAGATGTGTAGACTTAGACACAGTTATTCTCAGTGTGTAACATCTTTGTATTTTTGTCTTTGAAAGTTCTTTACAATAAAGTTTTAATTGAAAATTAACAGAATCTATTGATATGCATTATAACAATTAGGAGGAATAAGAGCTAAAAATCTAAATATTAATTCAGGTATTCAGACTGATCCTAACCACACATGGTAGTGAGAAGAATCGCTACAGCTGAAGGCCTATCCAGAAAAGATACTGTAGCCAGGAAAATAGAAAATCATGATCTAGAACATAGAGCTTGAGTTTTTCTAGTAATAAACTGTGATGATCTTGATGCACTTTCCAGGACCACCATAGGCAAAGGGAGTGCTGGGGGTGGGGTCAGAGCAGAAAGAATGGGGGAAATCCTCATGTCATAAATCCAGGACCAAAGGCCATGAAAGTACATCAACTGAAATGGGGTTCACTCTGAGTCATAATCTAAGGTCACCAAAACACTTAAACTGGGTTCCAGGGCCATTATTAATCTATTTAGAAGTCCAGAGCCTACAATCTGATGACTCAATCATTCAACAGTGCACCCCCACACACAAGAACCCAGGCTCTTCTCTTAGCCTATTGGCTTGTCATTGCCAGGATCCCTTGTCAAACCTTTTCTTGTGACCAGTCTTCAAGGTCTTATCATCATTCAAAACAGAAAAGATCATTAGTGAGAATTAAAAATGAGTCTGACATTCTCCAAGAGAACCCAGCAGATGCCTAACTTTGTACCACCACCACCACACACACAAAAGTCATAGTTAGGAAAAAGAATCACATTCTAGAATATTTCCTGAAGGACTAAATCCAAATGCAGAATGAAGGATGAGCCCAAGTTTGGGATCTGGATTTTACTAGAACCCTGATAAGCAATATGTGAAATGCAGTAAATAAGCCTGCATTGCTTTTCAACTTCTAGCCCTACAAAAATTGTTTGATTCCTGTTCTCTTTACTGGGGATCTTTAAGCACCAGCTACTGTAATCAGAGCTCAGTCCAAAGAAAGTGGCGCCTATCTGTGACTGTTTGTAAGCCAAACAGCAGGTGAAAAAATAAATTATCTAAACTGGGTCCTGAAATTGGGAAAGGAAAAGAAGCATTTGAAAATACTCAGGCATTATGAAAATTAATTATTAAGACATACAAAAAACCAAAATGGTGAATACGCTGCAATATTTTCCCAGTCTACTACGCTGAGCCATCTTTTCTACCTCTGTTGTTCATTTGCAGCAGGAGCCCGTTACCAAGTGTGTTTCTGTGAATAAAGAAAGAATACGAAAGTCTCAAGCTTTATCTGATATTGAACAGGTAAGAAGTTTCCCAAACTATTGTTCTTTTTTAAATGTTCTAATTGAATAAAAATTGGGAAACATTAAATTCTCAAATCTGTAAAGAACAGTGGTAGAAATTGCGTTCCACACCCCCCTACTTTTCAGAAATCGTAAGATGCCTGTTAATTAAGATTCTCTCAATGAATAGCACCAAAAAGCCCTTCCACAAAGATCAGTAAAACATACAATGCTTAATGCCTGTCAGAGACGCCATCAATATGTGAATATATTACCATTCAATGGACTTTCAACTGCCAGCTGCAGAGATGACCAAGATAAATCCCCAGCTTCATCTTAGTCTTTAAAAGGAACCTGTTCCTACTGTCATGAAAAATCCCTCCTCTCATGTGATAGAGTTTACCCTGTAAATTAAATATCTCAAGTAATGGAAGAAATAACCCATGACACTAGTGAGAGAAATTAAATTAGAGTCACTAATAGCAGGTCAACCCAGTCTGAGCAAAGGTAATGGATGTGCCCACATGAATGTTAAGCAGGTCTTCTCTGTGCTGTGATAAGTGCCTGCCAGGTAGGGTAACAAGGTTTCATCTAGGTGGTGAGTGATCCCCAGTCCAGACACTAACATGTCTATAATGCAACTCGACCCCCATCTCTGCCTGCCCATGTCAGCCTTGTTGAGGAGGAGGTTCTAATTCCCCAGTGAAGACCATTAGGAAGAGTTAAAGATGAGCCTGGCTGTTTTGAGAGTAAATCAATTTCTCATTGCCTAGAAACCTTTCCGGCCAGAACAGATGACCTTTAGAAACAATAAGAATCACAGTACTATCCTTTAATACTTTATTTTCTAAAGTGTTCAAAGAAAAGAATTGTGCTACAGTTCAACAACCAGAAAAGCTCAAACAAAGGGAGTTATTCTAGCCTTGCTGTTCAGGTGCAAGGAGCACAAGATTGCTAATAACCAGATTTCCTGCAATGTGGGGAAGTTTAAGTGATGTCTTCCTCTCTTGAGCCTCAGATCTCATTTACTTCCTGACATGCAAGAAGAATCACTAAACGTAAGATATAAACATAATAAGCAACCCAATAGCACAGCTACTGAATGCAGGGGAGAACAGGAAAGAATGTGGGTGAGAAGGAAGAGCTATGCAGAGACACCAGAAAAGTCACTGATGTCTGATGGATGCAACTTATAATATATATTTTAATTTATTATTTTTATTTCTATTTACAATTAATATATTTTGCTATAGCCTAAAATTATAAATAGTTGGCACATGGTAAATGCTACTTTTTAAATATAAAAGTGCCTGCACTGTCTAAACTACCATTTCAGAGATCATTTGAAATATGCAAAAAAGCTGTTGTATATCTGAGATAACAATACTAAATATATTCCATGATCTTTTGCAAAACTTAATGTCCTTAGAGCCTCAGCTTTGCAAAGAGAAATTATCAGCTCACCATTCAATGTACTTTGAATAGCAAATGTGCACTGTTGATTATAACCACTATTTTTTTTTAATATTTTCCTTAAGCATGGGAAGCTAAGAGTTTGGGTGTTTTGTCAGTTAGTAGTATATCCCTAGCATGCACGTACCCTTAGTTCTTTTACTCAGCACCATGTAAACCTAAATATATTAGTACATGCCTGTAATCCCAACACTAAGAAAACAAGTCAGTCAAGAAGTTCAAAGTCATCCTTGAATACACAATAAGATTTTCAAGTCCATCCTGGGAAATGTAAGACACCTTGTTTCAGGACAAGAAAGAAAGAAGAAAAGAGAGAGAGAGAGAGACAGAAAGAAAGAAGAAAGAAAGAAAGAAAGAAAGAAAGAAAGAAAGAAAGAAAGAAAGAAAGAAAGAAAGAAAGAAAGAAAGAAAGAAAGAAAGAGAGGGGGGAGGGAGGGAGGGAGGGAGGGAGGGAAGGAGGAGAAGGGAAGGGAAGGTAAAGGAAAGGAAAGGAAAGGAAAGAAAGAGAGAGGAGAGAGAAGGAAGGAAGGAGAAAGAAACAAAGAAGGAAAGAAAGAAAGAGAGAGAAAGAGAGAAGGAGGGAAGGAAAGAGGGAGGGAGGGAGAAAGAAAGAGAGAAAGAAAGTAAAGAAGAGGAGAGAGAAGGAAAAAGGAGAAAGAAAGAAAGAAAGAAAGAAAGAAAGAAGAAAGAAAGAAAGAAAGAAAGAAAGAAAGAAAGAAAGAAAGAAAGGAAAAAGGAAGGAAGGAAAGAAGGAAGGGAGAGAGAGAGGAAGGAAGAAAGGAAGGAAGGAAGGAAGGAAGGAAGGAAGGAAGGAAGGAAGGAAGGAAGGAAGGAAGGAAGGAAAAAGCAGCATGGGAAAAAAGTAATCAGTTTATACTACTAAAGTTTGTTACTATAGAAAGAAAAATGGTAATAACTTTATTTTTATTATTAATACCTCAGTAGTTGCATAGTTAACCAAGAAAGGCATGCACTTTGAACTCCGATAAGATGCCTCACAGGTGTGTGGAGTCAAGTAAAAACCTGAGCACTTGAGTGAAAAAGGAAAATTAATTAGAAAAGCTGAAACCATGTTTAGTAGAGTAGAAGGCTCACATGACATCATTGTAGGAAACATATGGTCTATAAAGTCTTCTTATTCAGTGAGACAGTCCAGGTGAGCTTCAGGGTATAACGAATCTATGGTTAAAGCATACATTAGCCAATGAATTCTCACCTCAACTACTTACTAACTCACCATGTAACAGGGCTTCTCTGAGTCTCTGAGTCTGATTTTCATCAGCAAAGAGAAATATACAAGCATACATATACATATACATACACGTATACGTACACGTACACACACACACACACACACACACACACACACACACACACATATATATATATATATATATATATATATATATATATATATATATATATATATATATATATATATATATATTCCTCTAAATCCACTTAAAACTTTTCATAACTCATATTGAATATAATGGGAAAACTCCTTAATTTCATGGCAAGTACCATTATTAGCAATGAAAATGAAGTCATCTGATATATAAATGGGCATATATTTAATTCCAAACCTTCACACAGTAATTAAAAGCTGCCCAAATACAACCTGTTATTACCTATGCCTTAACCAAAAGAAGAAAGGGATTCCTGTTTAGATAAGGATAACAGTAATTCTTTGAATTACTTTTCTATTTTTATCAAAATAGAAAACTGAAAATAGAGATTTTTTTTTTTACTAGTCATTTTATTTGTTTACATTCCAAATATCATCCCCCTTCCTGGTCCTCCCTCCACAAATCCTCCACCACATTCCCCTCCCCCTTTGCCTCTAAGAGGCACCTCCGCCACCCACCCACCCATTTCTGCCTCACCCCTCTAGCATGCCCCTTTTCTGGAGCATCAAGCCTCCACAGGACCAAGCACATCCCCTCCCACTGATGCTAGATGAGGCAGTCCTCTGCTACATATGTAACGGGAGCCCATGTATACTCTTTGGTTGGAGGTTTCATCACTGGGAGCTCTGGTGGATCTGCTTAATTGATACTGTTGTTCTTCCTATGTGGCTGCAATCTCCTTCAGCTCCTTCAGTCCTTCCCCTAACTCTTCCATCAGGGTCCCCAGACTCAGTCCAATGGTTGATGACTCAGAGAATGGAGATCTTAAGCATCATTGTACGGTTTTCTTAGAATAGGATGTCTCACCTTTCTTGTCGGAAAAAAAAAAAATCATGTCTAAAGTGTGAGGCCAAATCACATGAGGCACAAAACTGACATGTAACATTATGTGAATTTTTGCTTACTTGTTTACTATTTAGTTTTTTAAATACTATAATCCATTTGTATAGTACCTTGTAGCCCACAAGACCTAGCATGTATATGTGTGTGTGTATGAGTGTGTTTGTGTTATTAGGATAAAGTCTGTCACCATAAAACATTATAGAGAGGAACTTCTTGCTACCTGAGGCAACAAATGCAACTTTATAGTCATTCTTTTAGCTGGTTAATTATTTAATGTTTTTCTCTGATGCAACTTAAATATATTGTCTTAATATTCTCCTGAGAAATAAAACCAATATCATATTGTGGATCTCAATTGCAAATCATAATTTACTGAAAGAGGCCAATGGAGAGAGAAAAGGCAGGAATGAACATAAAGATAAACAAAGAATGATGATTGTATAATTATTATTATCTCACACGATTATTAGAAGTCTCACAGTCTAATGTTTACAAAATAGAACCTCTGGAGATACAGTAGTATGATTACATATGAAGACCAGAGAACCACATGTTCCAAGGACATAAATTTAATTCCCTAAACAAATGCCCTCAATCAGAAGCACAGATTGAAAACTGGATGTTTCATCTCCAGAAATAAAAGAACTTTTCACTGCACCCACCTTCTGGTTCTATTTGAGTCATCAGTGGATTGATAACACTCGTCTTTACTGGTATCCATAAACCAAACCTTAATCTAATGATTGCAGTGCTGCTATCTTCTGCAAATATCCTACCAGACACACCCAAAACTGATGTCTTACCAGCCATTTGGGCATGTTAAAATCCATTTAAAGACCTGTCATTCACTAATTATGATATGCTGGCTCTTATTCCAAATATAGGGGTGGGGGCAGCATGTGGTCTGATTTTCAGGACTGTGACATATTTTGAGAAAGCAGAACCAAAAGGGAAATAATAAATGTTCCATAAAAATTAGTGATGTAATCAAGAGCTCCATTGGCTACCTCTTGGTGTCAGCAAAGTTATCTCTGAAGAGAAAGACAGTGCAGCCTGCAGTGTCCAAAAATGAGAAGGTGAAAAGTGAGGAGACGAGGAGGTGGAGAGAAAATAATAGAAGAAGAAGAAAAGAAAAATCAGGATGAAGAAAGCCTCAGGAACAGCTGAGACAGAAAGCAACTGACTTATCTATGGTGAGTGGAAATGGGAGGTTGGTTGAGACACAACTGAGACGTGGACTGAGTCCAGAGGGCCATGGCAGGCACGGGTGGAGTTGGTGTTTCTTCTAAGTATATGTGGTTAACTTACATGACCTGACATCTGTTTCAAAAGGTCCCTCTGCTGACGCTGTAGTAGAACTACTATAGCGAGACAGAAACACAGCCAGAGACTGATGCGAGGTGTAATGATGACGTGCCAGGCTAAGTGGTGGAAGTGCAAGGGGGAAGCTAACGACAGATAGAATCCACTTAAATTGCTAAAAAAAAAATCTGAATGAGGGAAGTGAAAAGCAATAAAAATAGGAATTTCTTGTAATTTTTTTCTTGAGAAACTCACCACCTCTGCTATGATTTGGCAGTTTTTCTTCATCATACCAAATGCTTGAAACATCTACTTGCAAGAAAAGAGGTTTATTTAGTTCACAGCTCTGCAAGTTCAAAGTCTAAACAACATAATGTGAGCTCTGTGCTTAAAGCTGCCTCTTGGCTCTGTCTCCTGACAACCATGGCGGGGTGTGTTTTAAAGAAATCACTCATATGTGAGTTATAAGCAAAAATCACTGTATGGTCTCTATTTGCTCCTTTTATATAAAAACCCTCTTTCTCTAGAACTACCAAAGTTTACACAAGGACTGCAAATAGACCTTTACAGGTCTGTACCAGGTCTTCTGCATATATATTATGGGTTCCAATTTTACTCTTTGTATGGGATTTCTGCGTGTGCAAAATGTGTTGGTTTCTGACTCTTGTGTCTTCTCTTTAGGTCTTTCCTTCTGTTTGTTTTGTCCAAATCCAATGTGTTAATTTTGTTTTATCTTACTAAATTTTATTTTGTTATTATTCCTTAGAAACTTCTTTATTTTCTAATGAGATAGAAAGTTAGTTGATCCAGATGGAAGGGAGAAGTGAGAAGAAAGGGAGTAGAACCCACAAAGGGGATATGCAATAAAAGTAGTAAAACCATATAGACTATTGCCTGGGTACAGTGTACAATATAAAGACCTAACATCATATAGAGATATCACATAAAAAGCATAGGCATTTACAGTAGGTAAAAGAATTAAATAAATGTGCCCCATAACACAAATATTCATATAGATTTACCTCTTTAAGAAAACAAGTAACAAAGTTTTATTGTGTGCTCTAACACAGGAATAATGGAAGCTGTACTTAATGATCATTTGTGTCCAAATAGAAGTGTGTTAAGTACAAACAATGTTACAAAGCACTGACATATGAAAGGAAAGAGATACACGTGATTCAGAACTCTTATTCTCTCCAACCTCAAAGAAACAAAGATGGATGGATGGATGGATGGATGGATGGATGGATGGATGGATGGATGATGGATGGATGGATGGATGAATAGATGGGTGGACAAATGGATGGATGGGTGAGTGTATGAATGTATGGGTGAGTGGGTGGATGTATATGAATGGGTAGGTGGGTAGGTGGGTGAGAGAATGGATGGATGGATGGTCCTGGGGCAACTGAAGCCATAGACCCTCAGTAAAATCAACAAGAATACTCATAATCCTGACCACAGCAGGAGTACGTATGCAGGAGAGAGGGCAGGGTCGTAGGACACAGAAGCATTACAGGGTTCTTCTATCTTAAGAAACCCAATAGTATAATGAATATGCATATATATTTAATATGGATATACATATACTTATACTGCATATACATATGTATGTATTTCCATATGTACAATGCATATATGTCCAAATAGTATAGAAATGCTCATGCATGCATAAAATTAAAAAATTAAAATTTTATGGGATTTTTGTTTTTCTTTTATTCAGTCTCAAAATAATGAGTCTCAATATATGGGGCTTGGCTATAACGAAAATGGCAAAGCTGAAGGCCAGAGACTGCACACTTCCACACCCAAACCTTCAGTTGTCTCTGTAAAAAAATAGCAGGATTGGAGTTTCTTTGGATTCACCTTCATTCTGAATGCTTTGACTCTGAAAGTTATTCTAGAGAAATTAAAGGGCATTAATGTTTATAATGGAAGATAAAACTTTTGCTGCATGTGGGGGATGGGGAGGATTAGTGCCATGGCTAACGGTACATACCCTTTGGCTAGACTGTCCAAGTTAAAAATCTCGGTTATACAACTGCTTGATGTATATTTGGGCAAATTGACTGATCTCACTGGGTTCCAGTCTCTGGGGGTAGAATGATAAGTGTATCACATGTTTGTGGTGAGCTGCAACTGTGTTGATAGTTAGAACACCTTTTAGATGGGGCCTGGCGCAAAATAAAAGCTCAATAATATTGGATGTTATTATAATTATCGATCTCACTATAACTGATAAGAAACATCAAGCAAAGCAGTTATTTATTCCATTTATTATAATAAAATGATTGTATAAATAACTATAGTTTGGAAAAATTCAGTTACTCTCAGAGAAAAACTATCAGTATTCTTCAATTATAAATTAACTTTGAACTCAAGCCTATTTTACCTATTGCAGACAAATTTTAACACCTTGGTCCCCTTTATGCTCTTTTCCATGATGTCTCAAATTTGTTCAAATTAAGACTCGGGCTCAGCATGTTTTGCTGTTTTAAATTTTTAACCCGTGACTTTATTTGTATGTGTGTGGTATGTGGTGAGTGGTGTACACATGTGTACATGTTTGTGTGTGCTCAGGGCCTGGGCAGATTTTCATGCATGTACACATGTATGTGCATTGTATGGAGGTCAAAGGAAGGTAGGATGTCTATCTTCATCATTCTCCACCTTATTATTTCAGTGAGCATGGAGCTCACTGACTTGACAAGACCAGCTGACCAGCAGCCTCCAGAGATCCTTCTTCCTGCCCGCCCAGTGCCAGGCTCACAGGCACGTGCCACTACATGCTGGGAATCCTAGCTCAGGTGTGGGGCTTGAATGGCAAGTGTTGTAATAACTGAGTGGTCTTCCCAAATCCCCTCCAACTTTAAATTTATTTTCGAAATTTTTCTTACCCATTTCCAAATCTTATCCTGAAGTAACACCACCACCTTCCAGGAAATTTTAAGCAACTCAATCCCAAAGATCCTACAGGGAAAATGTATTGATTTATCTTGAATAAAGCTCAGTAAGCTAGTTCCATGACATGGGTAAGGTAGTATTTTTCTGCGATTGTGGGTATGCAAAAGTAACTGTTTGTACTAAAATCCTAAATATGCTTACATGCCATATATGGTCATGTGCATTTCCAGAAACTGAAGGCATTCTAAAGTCACACAGTCTCAAAAGCAGTGACTGCATGCCAAAGTCTTCTAATCAGTATGACTGCCACCTAAGAGGAAGCCTCTCCTGAGAATTTGCTTCTCTTCTGAACCTTTTAGTTCACTCACATCACAGCAAATTGAATTAGTTGCACAAGAGTGAGACTATAAAATTAGACTGGGTAAATAAATTGGTAGGTGAACATGAATGACCTCATAAGTCAAAGTGCTTGGGTATTTGTGGTCATACATGAGAAGGTACTGTCGTGGTTTCTACCAAGGGAACAACATGGTCAGAGGACCAACACAGAAAGAGCTCTGTGACTCCTCCATGTCTATCCATCTGCATTCACAGATGTTTTTAACTTTGAATCACTCCAAACAAAGCTCCAGCAGCCATTGTCATTGTTCCTCATTACTATTTCCAGACAGTCCCTGGTAGAATATTCATTCAGCCAACATTGATTTCTTTATTTTGCCCTCATTTCATGAACCCCACAGTGCCATGCTCAGTTTGCACTAATGTGAAGAAGCACTAAACATAAACCTTTCCCTATGATCATCTACATTCTTGACAAAATGGAGATATTTACTGAGCGTCTGTCAAAGTAGAAATAGAACAAAATAGAAGTAGAAAGTGTTTTTCATGTTTACCAAGACTTAAAAGTGTCAGTTAAAATCCAGAACCAAAATCCCTCCAATTCCTTCTCTAAATTCAAATGATTATCTTCAGGCCAATTTGCATCCATTGGAGTGTATTTGTATTCTAGGTTTTGTTTTTGTTTTGTTTCCCTTAATTTATTCACTTTACATCCTGAATGCAGGCCCCCTCCTGGTTTCCTCTCTCATAAAAACCTTTCCCCTTTTCCTCTGGAAAGCGGAAGGCCCACCGCCTACCCTACCCTACCCTACCCAACCCTAGTATCAATACACCATGGCACATCAAGTCACTTCAGTACTAGGTGCACCCTCTTCTATGAGGGACAAGATGGTCTAGTTAGGGTAACAGGATTTATAGGCAGGCATCAGGGACAGCCCTCGCTGCAGTTGTTAGGGGACTCACATGAAGACCAAGTTTCACATCTACTACATATGTGTGGGAGGCCTAGGTCCAGCCTGTGTACACTCTTTGGTTGATGGTTCAGTCTCTGAGAGCCTCGAAGGGTCCAGGTTAGTGACACCATTGGTCTTCAGTAGGAAAGAGGATGGGGAGGGGAATGTGGGGAGATGGGGACCAGGTCTAGGGAGAGCAGGAGAGAGAGAACAGAAATCAAGGAGGGCAGGGGTTGCATCTCTAAGACATGATAGAGACCTGGGAAGGTTCCAGAAAGTCTATGGGGGTGACTCTAGCTGAGATTCCTAGCAGTGGGGGATATGGAACCTGAAGTGGCCACCTCCTTAGCCAGGCAGGACTCCCAGTGGAAGGATAAGGACAGGAACCCACCCACAAAAGCTTTGACCCAAAATGTGTCCTGCCTATAAAATGTTCAGGGACAAAGACAGAGGAGAGACTGGAAGAATGGCCAATCAATGTCTGGTCCAACTTGAGACCTATATCATGGGACAAGAACCAATCCCTGACACTACTAATGATACTCTGTTATGTTTGCAAACAGGAGTCTAGCACAAGTGTCCTCTGAAAGACTCCATGACCAAACATTAGAAGGAACGTGGGGAGTCTTGTTGAAGAGGAAAGAGGATTGAGGAATCCCAAAGGGGATAGGGACTCCACAGGAAGACCAACAGTGCCAACTAACATGTAGGCCTGTTTTTTATATCTGTTCAAATTAGAATAAGAAAAGAATTCGGAGTAGTTAAGCAAGGCAAGGACAATCAATTTGCCCTTCAGCCATGTGGCCAGGTCTCTGTGAATATGTGAATATTTTCCCATTTATACTGGAATGTCACCAGGGCTGACTGAGAATAGAGACAGAAGTGGGGCTGGCACTGTGTTGTTCCTACTTCCTTACACAACAACAGGAATAAAGGGAGCTCCCAGCAGAGCAGACAAGGGTCTGTTTGAAGCATAAGAATGAAAAAATTTAGTTATTTGGCATATTGTTATTTGATTCCTTTCAGGCCAATGTTCAGATTTTAGGAGAATATATTTAGGCAATTTCCCCCAGTTATCAGTTGCTAGCTAGTTCACATGTTCAGTGTATAGCACTCAATACAAAAAAAAATAATTTTTATAATATTTCTTTTATATATAACTGTATAACAGTTCCCAATGTTTGTAAAACACCTCTTCAACATAACAGCAGTTTGTGACTTTCTCATCTACACCCTTCAAGGGCATTCTCGCAAACCATCTGGGGATCTATTAATATGGAAGTCATTTTCACAGAGTTAGTGATAATACTTGCTGAGTGTGAGAGCATCTCCCCTCAGGGGGTTGGGAAAAAGGGGGGAAGGAGAGAGGAAAGGAGGGACAGAAAAGAGACACAAACAGACAGACCCAGAGACTGGGAGAGAAAAAGACAGAGATAAGAGAGAGACAGAGACAGACAGACACAGAGACAAAGAGAGAGACAGGAAGAGAGAGAGATTATAGAGAGCAAAATCTACACTCTTGCTCAATCAGAATCAAATTTTCAAATTGCAGTTTAAAACACCTGTGTTGGTTTTGAGAAAATCACCCTAGAGCTGTCACAACTAATCTCCAGGAGCAGCCTGTTAGAGACACTGGTCACTGAATCTTTAAGCATGACATTCTGCTCCTAAAGAGACACTATGCCCCTTAAATCTGTTTCCATTGAGCCTGCCATGTGGTGTCATTTACAGTCACTACTGGGGGCATTCAAACCATTACTTACACTAATTTCAAATATACTGGGACTTAATCCAATCTTCAAAATGTACAGTTTCCTAAAAGAGCCTCTTAATGTGTCATCAGAAGACTAATTGTCTATAAAAGAATAATTCTGCAGTCCCCGGGCATAGTGCAAGTTTAATCTAAAATAACAAAGCAAATTTAGCTTCCACGCATAAAATGCTGAATGTCTTTTGAGGGGAAAAAAAACCACAATTTTAGAACAATTTGACTCACTGTATTATAGTTGCATTCTAATGGAGAAATACAACACGCACCCTAATAAAATATAGTTTTAATTTTTCTACTTTCGGATCGCAAAAAGACTACAAACATCTGGTGCCTTCCTACATCTATCTGCAAGCACTAAGAAAGCACATCAGAATTTTTATCTCATGTAGGAGATTGTGCAATAATTTTCTGTAACCAGTGATAAAAATAAAGAATCCTAGATTTGTGTCTGCAAAGTGACAAGTCAAAAGCCACTTGTCTTTCTCATACGGTCATGTGAATGGCAGAGTGTTTAGGACTGGGTTAGGGGCATCTAGTTGAAAGCCTTTGGATGGAGCACGGATTACAATTGCCCAAGACCCCTTTGCTTTCTACTAATTATATTTGCTCAATTACACAGATGCTGTTGCGTTTGTGATGAATTGGTTTTGGTGGAGGGAGGAATATTTATACAAACTCTAAAAGAGACTTAATATTCAATTACTACCTGTCAACTCAGGTGAATCCCTCTAAAGCCTTGCAAAGCAACAAAGGCCTTTGCCTCTCAAGTAGGTCTTCCAGCTATGTCTAGAGGCCACGTGTGATGTGCACAGTTTCTCATCATCTTTTGCCTTGGAGGCCTTTGTTTTGTCTTTTGCTGTAAACAGTGTTTAGTTTTCTCCTGTCCAACAATCATGGAGAAATCTGCAGGAGAAATGCAGAAATTCAGGAACAACCCGCCAATCCCCCTGTGCAGTAGAACCACTGTTATTGTGCCAATTATTTCTGTTGTCTACTGTGTACATCTTTTTGATACTCATGGCTTTGGAATAACAATGCATGTTGTTTCATCTTGCCTTTGGTATCAGTTAAGCAATCTGAATGCTCCACTTATAGGAGTGCGTGTATATTGTAGTCTGTGCCATTTCCCAAACACAGCAAAGTGACAAAGTTCTAGAGGATACCTTTTGGATTTGAAATTTTCCTTCTTACTATAAATTTTCAGGGCCAAGAGTATGAATTTTTGACGCTTTTAATATTTACTGATAGATTTACATGCATATTGAAGCATTATCTATTGCACGTGTAGATTTGCTGTCCCTGGACAGTATCATTTCCTAAGCATCTCACAACCAAGTGTGTAAACTGGTAAATTACTGAACTACTGTTTTCAAATTGGACCTTCTGATACTCCCAATTTTTTCATTGGTTTTCTTTAAATTCAAGGAATGCTGTTGGATAAACAAATAATAATTACTTAAAAGACTATGAAAAACTGTGTACCTCACATGTGGCCTTTAGGCATAGCTGGAAGACCTTCTGGAGAGGAAAGGGCCTTTGTTGCTTTGAAAGTATCATGAAACTTCTAAAGTTAACCAGTCCAACCACTTTATTTAAATATCTGGAAATTAGGGACAAGAAAAAAAAAAGAAAAAAAAGAAAGAAACTCATTTTGGTTTTGCATTTATTTTAAGTCTTATAAGTGATCTAACACAAAATTCCAGTTCATGAATTCGAATGACATGGCTAAGTTCAGGTGACTGCCTATAAGGATGCTTCTTGTACAGAAGTTTTCCATTTGTTTGTTTTGGGTCTTTGTTGGGTTTTTTCTTTTTTGCAAACTTTTTTTCTTTTATTGGATTTTTCTTTTCTTTTTCTTTTTGTTTTGTTTTTTTGTATTTGTTTTTTTTTTTTTTGTTTTTTGTTGTTGTTGTTGTTGTTGTTGTTTTGAGACAGGTTTTCTCTGTGTAGCCCTGGCTGTCCTGGAACTCACTCTGTAGACTAAGCTGGCCTCAAATTCAGAAATCTGCCTGCCTCTGCCTCCCAGAGTGCTGGGATTGCCTGGCTGGATTTTCTTTTACTTTTTTTCTTTTTCTTTTTTTTCTATATTCGTTGTTTACATTCCAAATGCTTTCCCCTTTCTCGGTCCCCCTGCCCATCAGTCTCATAAGCCCTCTTCCCTCCGCCCATTTCCCAATCACCCCTCTCCCATTTCTCTGTCCTGGTACTCCCCTACAATGCTGGATCAACTCTTTTCAGAACCAGGGCCCTCTCTTTCCCTCTGCTTGTGTATCATTTGATATGCTAATTGTGTCTTGAGAATTCAGAGCTTCTGGGCTAATTGATATCCACTTATCAGTGATTGTATTCCATGTGTATTCTTTTGTGATTGGGTTACCTCACTTAGAATGATATTTTCCAGTTCCAACCATTTGCCTAAGAATTTCATGAATTCATTGTTTTTAATTGCTGAGTAGTACTCCATTGTGTATATATACCACATTTTCTGTATCCATTCCTCCATTGAGGGATATCTGGCTTCTTTCCAGCTTCTGACTATTATAATAAGGCTGCTATGAACATAGTGGAGCATGTGTCCTTATTGCATGCTGGGGAATCCTCTGTGTATATGCTCAGGAGTGGTATAGCAGGGCCCTACAGAAGTGTCATGTCCAATTTTCTGAGGAACTACCAGACTGATTTCCAAAATGGTTGTACCATCTTGCAATCCCACCAGCAGTGGAGGAGTGTTCCTCTTTCTCCACATCCTAGCCAACACCTGCTGTCTCCTGAGTTTTTAACCTTAGCCATTCTGAATGATGTGAGGTGAAATCTCAGCGTTGTTTTGATTTGCATTTCCCTAATGATTAATGATGTTGAACATTTCTTAAGGTGCTTCTCGGCCATCTGAAGTTCTTGAGGTGAAAATTCTTTGTCTAGCTGTGTACCCCATTTTTAATAGGGTTATTTGGTTGTCTGGGGTCTAATTTCTTGAGTTCTTTGTATATATTGGATATTAGCCCTCTGTCGGATCTAGGGTTGGTGAAGCTCCTTTCCGAATTTGTTGGTTGCCATTTTGTCCTTTTGACAGTGTCTTTTGCCTTATAGAAACTTTGTAATTTTATGAGATCCCATTTGTCAATTCTTGATCTTAAAGCATAAGCTACTGGTGCTCTGTTCAGGAACTTTTCTCCTGTGCCCATGTCCTCAAGATCTCTGAAGAAGGAAATCGAAGAAGACCTCAGAAAATGGAAAAATTTTCCATGCTCATGAATTGGCAGGATTAATATAGTTCAAATGGCCATCTTGCCAAAAGCAATCTACAGATTCAATGCAATCCCCATCAAAATCCCAACTCAGTTCTTCATAGAGTTAGAAAAAGCAATTTTCAAATTTATCTGGAATAACAAAAAACCCAGGATATCTAAAACTATTCTCAACAGTAAAAGAACTTAAGAGAGAATCAGTATCCCAGACCTCAAACATTACTACAGAGCAATAGTGATAAAAACTGCATGGTATTGATACAATGACAGGCAAGTGGATCAATGGAATAGGATTGAAGACCCAGAAATGAACCCACACACCTATGGTCACTGGATCTTTGATAAAGGAGCTGAAAACATCCAGTGGAAAAAAAGATGCCTTTTCAACAAATGGTGCTGTTTCAGTTGGAGGTCAGCATGCAGAAGAATTCGAATTGATCCATTCTTATCTCCTTGTACTAAACTCAACTCCAAGTGGATCAAGGACCTCCACATAAAACCAGACACACTGAAACTAACAGAAAAGAAACTGGATTTTTCTTTATTTACACTTCAAGTGTTATCCCCTTTCCTGGTTCCTCCCTCTCCCCCACCATTGGAAACCCCCTCCCCTCCCCCCTCCCCCTGCTTCTATATGGGTGTTCACCCATCCACCCACTCCTGCTTCCCCACCCTGGCATTCCCCTTCACAGGACCCAGGGCCTCTCCTCCAATTGATGCCAGACAAGGCCATCCTCTGCTGTATTTGCAGCTAGAGCCAAGGATCTCTGTGTGTACTCCTTGGTTGGTGGTTTAGTCCATGGGAGCTGTGGGTGGTCTGGTTGGTTCATATTGCTGCTTTTCCCATGGGGTTACAAACCCCTTCAGCTCCTTCACTCCTTTCTCTAACTCCTCCATTGGGGACCCTATACTCATTCCAATGGTTGGCTGCAAGCATCCACCTCTGTATTTGTCAGGCTGTGGCAGAGTCTCTCAGGAGACAGCTATATCAGGCTCCTGTAAGCAAACACTTGTTGACATCTGCAATAGTTTCTGGGTTTGGTGGCTGTATATGAGCTGGATCCCCAGGTGGGGCAGTCTCTGCATGGCCTTTCCTTCAGTCTCTGCTCTACACTTTGTCTCCTGTGAGTATTTTGCTCCCCCTTCTAAGAAGGACTGAAGCATCCATACTTTGGTCTTCCTTATCTTGAGCTTCATCTGATCTGTGAATTGTATCTTAAGCATTCTGAGCTTTTGAGCTAATATCCACTATAAGTGAGTGCATACCTTGTATGTTCTTTTGTGATTGGATTACCTCACTCAGGATGATATTTTCTAGTTCCTTCCATTTGCCTAAGAAGTTCATGAAACCATTGTTTTTAATAGCTGAGTAGTAGTCCATTGGGTAAATGTACCATATTTTCTGTATCCATTCCTCTGTTGAAAGACATCTGGGTTCTTTCCAGCTTCTGTCTATTATAAATAAGGCTGCTTTGAACATAGTGGAGCATGTGTCCTTGTTACATGTTGGAGCATCTTTTGAGTGTATGCCCAAGAGTGGTATAGCTGGGACCTCAGGTAGTACTACGTCCAATTTTCTGAGGAACTGCTAGACTAATTTCCAGAGTGGTTGCACCAGTTTGCAATCTCACCAACAATGAAGGAGTGTTCCTCTTTCTCCAAGTCCTCACCAGCATCTGCCATCACATGAATTTTTTTATCTTAGCCATTCTGACTGGTGTTCAGAAGTTCTTTGTCTCACCATTACAATGAAGCAAGCTCCAACCAGCATCCAACTCAATATGATGGTCACCATACTGTCTGGATTGCCATCATTCCAATCATCAGTCTGCTTGGCATGAGTGTGTGTGTGTGTGTGTGTATCTGTGAGTCTACCTGTGTGTATGACTATGATGTTTACATATGAACAAACATGCCACAGTGTTGTATTCCATAGCTGCCTGTAGCTACTAAGAACTGGGTTGCTGGAACAGAAGCTGAGGGATGTATGGGGAATGGGCAAAAGAAGGAGGCCAGGACAATACTTTACCGATAGAGGCCCCAACTTTAATGGCGGTCAGACTTTTTAACAGTTTGGGCAAGACCCTCCCCTCAGACTCTGGGCTGAGTTCCAGCAAAGTCCTCTGGCTTCGCCTGGTGGTCTTTGGCTCGACTGCTCAGGCAGCTGGGTGGGTCACCTGCTTAATTCAGGAATTCGTAGACCTGGAGAAACAATGAACTTAACCTTCACTCTGAGCTTCTCCACCCTAGGATAAAAATTCCTGCTGTAACCTACTTCCCTATTGTCCTAGAGTCAGATACCTGCCCGAAGACCTTGTCCTTGGCCAATGTCAAGTCAACAGCATAACTGTGAAGTTAATTCTCTTTTTCTAACTTCCTATTGGTCCCAAATATCAAACTCAAGTTGCCAGGCTTGACCAGTAAAGACCTTTAACCACTGAAGCATCCCAAGAGCCCCATGATTTTTAACTTACTAGGTTTCTTGATTCCACATCACTCTCTTTTTTTTCCTTTCTTGATCAATGTCCTAGAAACAAAACACCATCTGATTTCAATATATAAGCAAGATGTAGTCCTCATTTCCATCCTGCCCAACCATCCTCTCTCATCAATATGGATAACCTAAAGCATGTTGTATCTCTGGTTCTTTTTTTTTTTATATTTACTTTTAAATTTTATTCGATATATTTTTTATTTATATTTCAAATGATTTCCCCCTTTCTGGTTCCCCACTCCCCGAAAGTCACATAAGCCCCCTTCCCTCCCTCTGTTCTCCCACCCATCCCTTCCCACTTCCCTGTTCTGGTTTTGTCTTATACTGCTACATTTGGTCTTTCCAGAACTAGGGGCCCCTCCTCCATTCTTCTTGTACCTCATTTGAAGTGTGGATTATGTTTTGCATATTCCAGTTTTCCAAGCTAATATCCACTTATTAGTGAGTGCATACCATGATTGATCTTTTGAGGCTGGGTTACCTCACTTAGTATGATGTTCTCCAGCTCCATCCATTTGCCTACCTCACAACCGAGTCTCTTTTCTCCTTAACACTTAGTGATTATTTGCATATTCATGTGGCAAATTTCATTGACATTAGTAATTGAAATGACACAAAGATGTAAAGTTGAAGCAACCAAAGATTTTACAACACTGATTCTGTCATCTTCAGACAGTATTCTCTTCTAAAACCCCAGCCAATGTGGCAATTATACAAAGCATCCTAGAGTTCCCATTAGCAGAAACAGGAGAACAAGGGTTCTGGCACTAACTCCAGAACTTGAGCTCTTGAAGGGAAGAATATCATATCCTCTTATAGCTTCTACTGGGGTGATAATAGAAAAGAAGTTGGCACAAATACAGTCTGAGAACTGAAATAAACTTCTTTGCCAGTCTTCAGTATTTAAATCTTGTTAGTGAGCTACTGCTTCCTTTTAATGCATATATATATATGTATATATACATATATATATATGTATGTATATATAAAATGTGGCCTCAAATTCATTGACCACCTGGCCCCAGCCCTTTTCACTTTACATGAACCTCCTCACTGATCCAATCCACACCCTGATCGGTTTAACACATAGGACACCTCATTACCATGAGTCTTTGAAGTTCTACTCTCAAGCTCTTTGCATTCCCCTCATTCTCTATATCTTAAAAACACTTTGAACTGTGCCAGCCCAACCGCATTCTTCACATCTGAAACTGAAGAGATGCACAATGTTAGACAACAAATGCAATCAAACAAATGGCTTTTCATTTTATTTGATTTTTATTGCATGTGTTTATAGCTTCTTTATTAGGAGAAAGAGGCCAGTCATATGGAATTAAAGAGACCAGTCACCTGTAATCATTTAAATGCAAAACAACAATGTAATTTTTCATAAGCATGCAAGCAACTTAATGAAAGCTAGAATTCCTCTCATCAGTAAAGGATGGAAGCTCAAAAGCAGGTGTACCTGCTTTTACAAGTCTTATAACAGTGCTACTAGAAACACAAACTGCAAGGCCGTATTAGGAGGAAAAGAAAAGAAAGGAAAGGAGAGGAAGAGGAAGAGGAGAGGAAGGGAAAGGGGAAAGGGGAAAGGGGAAAGGAAAGGAAAGGAAAGGAAAGGAAAGGAAAGGAAAGGAAAGGAAAGGAAAGGAAAGGAAAGGAAAGGAAAGGAAAGGAAAGGAAAGGAAAGGAAAAAGAAAAGGAAAGGCTTTCCATCTTAAATCCATGCTCATAAGCCTCTCCAGTCTGGCAACCATACGATCTCATGACAAAACGTGTCTTATCCTCCTGTCCCAGAAAGCATTGCATACCTTGTGTGTTTTTGTAAATATACAAAAACCTGTCCTTTTGTCCCAAATTAAAATGATAATTTCATGCCAGACTTTACTTTCAAAATGACAGCTGTGTAATAACAAAACAAGTGCACCTACATCTGGCCTAACCTGCTTCTATTTAGGTTCCTTTATTAGAGGGAAAAGTAGTTTTTCAAATATATTTCCTTCATATCTTAGCAAACCCCATGTTTTTAGAACCCTACTTTCCCTTCTGCTGCAAGCTGTCTCCTTTGGCCTGTTCAAATGTTTCTGTCAGCAGGCAAAACTATGGCTGCATTTTAAAAAAGTGGAATAAAAAGGGAAAAAAATCTTTTAGCTGCACAGTATCCTGTGGAACCTCTCCAATATTCTGCAGTTTTGTTTTTGTTTTTTTATATGTAAACATTTCTGGAGAGTATTCCTTAGGGATGCTCTCCTGTTTCTTTCCTAAGTCATTCCAGGCTCCCTTTGCTCTCCAAACATCAGCCTCATTGACAGATCCAATCATCTTTTGCATTGTCTGCCTACCTGACTGTAGATTTAAGTCTATACATTCTTGGAATCCCTAGAATACTTCGGTGGGGTCTGTGGAATTAATGTCTATTTCTTTAAGAATAATTTAAGTGATAGTAACAAATTTTAAATATTTTATAATGAAATGTAGCACTATTTGATCAACATATATTATTCAGTAAATGATATTTGCAAGAGACTAATACATGAATTAGAAAATCACACATAAGCAAAATAACCATCCAGAGTATAAAGGAACCCAATCAAGTTTAGCCAGAATATTACAAAATCACTGACACAATTACAGAGTTCACATTGCAATATTTTTTTAAAAAAATTGCCACTTATCAAACTTTGATGGAATATGAAAGATTTTCCACAGGTATTTTAGGAAAATACTCATTTGGGACTGAGCAATGGATCCTAGGTAAAAGTATTTGCTGTGCAAATGTGAGTCCCTGAGGATGCATAATACTGATGTGTGTATACCAGTATTTCCTCCTTGATGGGAAAGAGGCCGGCAACACGAGATCACCAGAAGCTTGCAGGCCAGCTAGTCTGGCTTGTGCAAAGCCACTGTGCTTCAAACAAGTTGGGAGGTGAAGACTGATACATAAAGTTACCTTCTGACCTCCCTATGGTGCGTCCATATTCACACGCATCCATGTGTGTGTGCTCACACACACACAAACACACAAATGCATGTATGCAGAAACACACATTCTCATTTAAGAAGGAAACTGAAAAAGAAAGAAATCTTGATTCCAAGTACAGTTTCTGCAAGGCCCTGTTTTCTTTCTGTGTGTCCACCTAAACAACACAGAACACAGCTTAAGTGCAGAAACAGGCATGATATTATAGCTGTCTTCTATTAAATCACACACTTACAGGTGTTACAAAATATAAAATGATGTCACTGTCCTCCATATTTTTCTTTTGAAAGCTAATGTTTCATAAGAGCATGTTTGCATTCATTTACTTTCTACTACTTTTAAGCTATTAAACATATTTTGAATATTTCTTTATTTTAATCCCTAATGTGGTAAACATCACACCCATGTTGATAAACATGTGGTAAACAGCTACCGCCCGTGTTGATAAAAGCCTGCTAGTGATCCCCAGTTTCTAGGAATATCATGTTTCTTCAGCCCAAAATGTTAGAAAGCTTACTTGATACTCTCTTCCAGTTGGTTAATTTTTTGCTTTTACAGCATCACCCTCTGATTATTTTCCTTAAAATTCAGTCTTCTCGCTCTTTCCCTTTCTCTGCAGTACCCGTCTTACTTATTCATTCTCTACATTGTAGACCGTCTGCTGACTCTCAGTTCCGTTCTGTCTTTCTATACTCTATCCTATCAGACCTGGCTCTTGTCATAGCCTTATATTCTCCCTCTGTGTGTGCAACTCTCACATGCTTATTATGTTCAGTGAAGTAGTCTCTTGTGTCTCCTCTAAACTGGAACATTTGCATACACTCAAACACGATGAGTGCTGGAGGAGGAGAAGAAAGTCTTGAATGTCTATCAACTACCCATTTTCTTAGCCCTTTCAGTTTCTTTAATCTCAGGGGAAAAAATCAGAATAAGAGCCCAAAGCTCAGGAGTAAAGGAAAACTTCCTTTGTCACCAGAGCCTGAAGAATTTTTTTCAATGATTCTTGACAGCAAGAATACTTATTTTTGCTGCTGCTGTTGTTGTGGGTGGTTGTGGTTTTCATGAAAAGCACTAAATTGGTGTGTGCGTGTAAAAGGAACAAAAATACAAATCAGGGACACCAGAGAGCACACATCTGTGATGCTAAATTCAGAACTGCATAATGAACTGTAAAATCTGATATAGAACCACATATCTTTTAATTCCAAACTTCACTTGTGCTCTGAAATATCCATCACACATCCACATAAGAAATGGTATGTCACCACTTGCAACTTGGCAGAAACCTGGCGGATATAAGCAACCCACAAGCCTTTGCTAGTCACCGTAAGAAACAACCGTTTGCCCAGTTCAAGTTCTCTGCCAGCCGCTAACAAGAGCAACACTCATTGGCTTCCTTGTTCAGCCAGTGTTTGTGAGTAGACCAGGGCCTTTCTGGACCAGCTATAAATTCACTGTAAAGATTTAATGGAATGGCCCTTGCGCTGACAGCTCTATCTCTGATGCAGACACCCTTAGTGAGTTGATGGAGGTCTGTGGCTCATGGTCAAGTTCAATCATTTTATATCTTATCCATCAGTTTCCTTGAATCCTGTGTATCTGGGGAAGACTTGCTAGTAGCTTATCAGAAATAAGATCAAATTTTACATTTTCCTGATACCGTATCACATCTCTGTATCATTCTAATAATAAGAATATCACTCTGAAGTTTGTAACATTTCTACCAAGAGGTATGCATGGATAGGCACATATACCTCTGTGATGAACTAGAAAAGAATATCTACTTTATAAATATTCTGATATCACAAATGCCTGTCCTAGAAACAAACAGGAAGTGAAAGCACGTGCTCCAAAAATCTTTATAATTAAATGTACAAGTTAGGTCTGGATCTTCCTCCTAGCCTCATACTCCCAGAAATAAGAGACAGACTCAAAATATATTTACAATGCTAGTCTCATCTATGACTATATCATAACTTAAATTTATTCTAATCTGTGTTCTGTCATGTAGCTGGTTACCTGTGCTTAGGTACCATGCTTCTGTCTCTTCTGTCTCTTCAAATCTTCCCAGGCACCTGACTCTATCCTAGAAATGTCCCTGATCCTGATGGCTACCTCCTATTTTCTACCTAAACAGTAGGCCTAAGCCATGGGCCATCAAATTTATTATTGACAGGTGCCACATCCGTACAGACACAAGGTATTTTCTCTACACCTAAAGGCCACCTTTCCACACTCAGTTGCAGTTGCTTAAAGAATTCTCTCAATCCTTTACTAGTATTAAATTGTAATAATCACAAACCCTAGCATTTACAGAGTTCTCAACATTGGACATCATCTTTCGACACTGCTCATTCAGCAACCGAGAAACAGTTCAACAAAATGTCTTTTCCTCTGCGGGGTTTGGAACGTAAAGGAAAGTGTGGGCTAAATGAAATTCATCTTTGAAGTTTTAATGTTTGTTGAAACATCTCTATGATGTACTCAGGGGCATGAAAATGTTGATTTCATAGTGCATGGAAGTCTTACTAGAAGCTGTGATTTTAATCACCAAAAATGGATTATAGAACACATGGTCTCTCAAGAGCAGAACTGAATATTTTCTGTACAGAAGATGTATGAAACAGGCTCCTGTACATTTTAGACTTGTACTTATAGCAGAGAAGAGGAAAGGAACATGTAACATACATGAACAATATGCACAAGCAGAGCACAGGTACTATATAAGTAAAATAGGAATTGGCAAGAGTGAACACCTGCATGAAGTATTGGGTATGGGAGCAGGGATCTAGTGAAGAATTGGATCCTAGAGAATCCAAGTTCACATGGACACAGTTTGGAAGACCTTCATGAGTTTATTTACGTTTCCCTGAACCTCACCTTACTCATCTGCAAAAAACAAGTTTAAAGACACCCCTTTATAAAACTACTTTAGTAATTTCAGTATGTGTTAACTCTACAATTAGTGTACTTGGTGTAGTATTTCCATGGTCAGAGATTATGAAAATTTTATCACATAACAATTATGTCAGCTATCTGGCAGGCAATGGGTGCTGGTAATATCAGTTAATCCTGGATACTTCATAGAAATATTCTAAACAAAAAAACATATTTAAAACTTCAGACAAGTAAAATACTCAGCAATACTGAAGAAAAATTAATCATCATTGTGGTTATTTTAGGAGATATTAGAGACAATTTCAGATAAAAAGACAGGCTAAAGGCTATTAATATAGTTAGTGGGCCATAAGAAGGTTGACAAATTTTTAAAAGGTATACCACTTTAAAACACAGAAAAGACTGATTTATATATAAGCATCCACAAACAGAATCAATGTATGGGAGAGCCTCAAAATTCAGACAGTTGTGTCTTGGACCCAGCTATCAGCTCTCAAAGTAGTGTGAATGACCCCAGCCTGCACATCAGACTCCTGAGTAAGCTATCATTCACAGTGCTAGGCTCACAGAGCCGCAAGGTTGTTTGTGCCTCACAGAGCATGAAATATTTCACTGATTATCACCCTGTGACAGATTTAACATTTTTAATGGAATTTCTAACCCACAAGATGAATCTTCTATTTCTAAATTCACTAATAGAATCAGAGAATGACCCCTGGGGCTCTTAAGAGGTCATACAATCCATCCCTGGCCTGCAGGCAAGTTCACACTTACCCTCTCAGACATGTGAAGGTCTTCTGCCCTTGGAAGACTTTTCAGACTAGCACATTCCCTCCATGACCAGAAGTGTTAATAGCTCTCACTGCCAGGAAGTATTTTCCTGCCCTAAACCCAGTCCCACAGTGCTGCCCTTTCCACATACTGTTATGAAATAATGTGTAACCTTCCAGTTGACGGGTTTTACCATTTCTTCTTTCATTATTTTACAGAGCAGTCATTTTCATGTTTCAATGTAATTATTCACCTCCTCCATAGACTGTTAATCCTCTAAAGTGATTAAATACTCTCCTTTTAACCACAAGGTATGTTTTATATGAATTACTCAAATAATTTTCTATAGCATTCCGTGGGAAGCCAGTAAAATTTGGCAGTCTAATAAGGGGTTTCCTTTGAGGACCCATGGGTCTTGTAGAAGTATTTCAGAATACCCAGGTCCACAGTGCACCTTGCGGCTCCTCTCCATTCAGAGTTCCAACGGTCTTGTGGAATTATTGCAGAGAACCCAGGTCCGTAGTGCAGCCTGTAGCTCCTCTCCGTTTTGCAAGTCATTCTTAAATCTAGAAGATGGCAGGGGAAGAGAAAGTGTCCTGAAGCCATGTTGTAGTATAGGCTGATAGGAAATTGTACTCTGCTTCCCCACTCATTGGTTGGTAGGGTGTTCTCCTGAGTCTATCTTTTGTACATCTTAGTCTTTTCAAGATTTACCCTATGTCCAGTTTGTCTGCCATTTTTAGTGGGGTTTCCCTCCTAACCCAGGCTCCTTATTCTCAACTTGCCTTACAACAGCAAGTCTGTAATGGTTGGTATATGTTCATCACAGAGAGTAGCACTATTAGAAAGTGTGGCCCTGTTGGAGTAGGTGTGTCACTGTGGGTATGGACTTTGAGACCCTAGTCTTAGATGCCTGGAAGCCAGTATTCTGATAGCAGCCTTCAGATGAAGATGTAGAATTCAGCTCTTTCTGAATCCTGCCTGCCTAGATGCTGTCATGCTCCCACCTTCATGATAATAGACTAAACCTCTGAACCTGTAAGCCAGCCCTAATTAAATGCTGACCTTTATAAGACTTGCCTTGGGACTGATCCAGTGCCACAGCACTCCATAGCCAAATACCACCAAGAGAAAGCTAGTCTCCCAGGAGTGCTAACATGCCAGAGAGCACAGGGAAAACTAACACTTCTGCTGTGAGGGACCTGCCTTGAGCTCTCAGGATGCAGTAACTGAGGAGAAGCCTATGACAAGATTTTCTGTTTGCACCCAGAACTGACCCTGTGCCACAATCTCCATACCCAAATACTGCCAGGAGAGAGTTGGTCTTCCAGAAGCGCCAACACACCTGTAAGCTTGGGTAAGACCACCACTTCTGCTCAAATTTCTGCACAAGAGTGACCCTCCCAGAGCCATCAGGACACAGGAACTAAGGAGCAGCCAGGATTCTTCTGGTTTCTGTCTGTACCCCAAAGCTGACCCTGTGCCACAGTTTCCATACCCAAACTCCTGCCAGAGAGAACTGGTCTCCCAGGAGTAAAGACACACAAGCTTGCAGGAGGAACAAGCCACAGTCAGAGACAGCAAGACAGCTAACACCAAAGATAACCAGATGGTAAGAAGCAAGGGCAAGAATATAAACAACAGAAACAGACTGCTTGGCATCATCAGAATCCAATTCTCCCACCACAGCAAGTCCTGGATACCCCAACACACAAGAAAAGCAAAACTATGATTTAAAATCACACATCGTGATGATGATAGAAGACTTTAAGAATGACATAAATAACTCCTTTAAAGAAATACAGAAGAACACAGATAAACAGGTAGAATCCCTTAAAGGGGAAACACAAAATTCCATTAAAGAATTACAGGAAAACACCACCAAACAGGTGAAAAAATTGAATAAAACCTTCCAAAATCTAAAAATTGAAATAGAAACAATAAAGAAATCACAAAGGGAGACAACTCTGAAGATAGGAAACCTAGGAAAGTGATCAGGAGACATAAATGCAAGCATCACTAACAGATTACGAGAGATAGGAGAGAGAATCTCAGATGCAGAAGATACCATAAAAAACATTGACACAACAGTCAAAGAAAATGAAAAATCCAAAAAACTCCTAACCCAACACATCCAGGACATCCACAACACAATGAGAAGACCAAACCTAAGGATAATAGGTAAAAAGAGAGTGAAGATTTCCAAATTAAAGAGCCAGTAAATGTCTTCAACAAAATTACAGGAGAAAACTTCCCTAACCTAAAGAAAGAGATGCCAATAAACATATAAGAAGCCTACAGAACTCCAAATACATTGGACCAGAAAAGAAATTCCTACTGTCACATAATAATCAAAACACCAAATGCATGAAACAAAGAAAGAATATTAAAACAGTAAGGGAAAGGGGTCAGGTAACATATAAAGGCAAACCTATCAGAACTACACCAGACTTATCAACTAAGGCAGTTATCAACTAATTCAGTAACAACAAAAACAGCAGAAAACTCACATACACATTGAAGCTGAGCAACACCCTACTCTATGACAACTTGATCAAGGAAGAAATAAAGATATTAAAGACATTTTATAATTTAATTAAAATGAAGGTACAACATACCCAAACTTATGGGTCACAATGAAAGCAGTGATAAGAGGAAAACTCAGCTCTGAGTGCCTCCAAAAAAAGAAACTAGAGAGAGAATACACTAGCAACTTAATAGTACACCTAAAAGCTCTAAAACAATATGAATCAAATATACACAAGAGGAGTAGTTAGCAGGAAATAATCAAACCTAGGGCTGAAATCAACCAAGTAGAAACAAAAAGAACTATATAAAAAAGCAACCAAACCAGGAGTTGGTTCTTTGAGAAAAATCAACAAGATAGATAAACCCTTAGCCAGACTAATAAGAGGGCATGGAGACAATATCCAAATTAACAAAATCAGAAATGAAAAGAGAGATATAACAATGGAAACCGAGGAAATTCAAAAAATCATCAGATCCTACTACAAAAGCTTATAGTCAACCAAACAGGAAAATCTGAATGAAGTGGATGATTTTCTAGACAGATACCAAATATCAAAGTTAAATCAGGATCAGATAAACAGTCTAAACAGTCCCATAACACCTAAAGAAATAGAAGTAGTCATTAAGTCTCCCAACCGAAAATATCTCAGGACCAGATGGGTTTAGTGCAAAATTCTATCAGACCTTCAAAGAATACCCAATACTAGAACTCTTCAAACTATTCTACAAAATAAATACAGAAGAAACACTACTAAATTCATTCTGTGAGTCACAGTCACACTGCATATTCACCCTTGGAGATGGAATGGTTTCTGTCTAATCAAGAACTTGTCACAATTTCCTTTCATAGAGGACTTCATAAGAGACTATTTTTCTACTTCTATCATGTTTAATGTTCCAAATAGATTTTAAAAACTGGTTGAGTGCATATTACTTTTAGCTTCAGAAGATACCATGTATAATTATGAGGCATGTAACTATTTATTATAAATTATTCTGATGACTTAAAAATGTCGATACTGAGTTGCATATTTTAAAATAAATTTTATTAGTTTAATAAAAAAGAAAAAGAAAAAAGACTTTCCTTAATCATGGCATCTGTTCACAGCAGTACAACCCAAACTAAGACAAGTCTTAAATATTTTCATAGATAAGCCTGAAGCTTCTAACAAGGTTTAAATCGCCACTCATTTCTTTTCTGTGTGAGAGCACTCCTCAATATCAATCCAGGCTATAGGATTTAGGGTGCAGATTAAAATCCCTTCAGCCTGACACTGGAGTTGTTGTCCAACAGGTTTTATTTATTGTTTGTTTGTTTCTTTGTTTATAATTTATTTTTGTTAAAAGATAATTTTAATATAATATACTCTAATCATGATTTCTGATCCCCCAACTCCTTCAGATTCTCCCCTACTCCCTACCTACCTAGATCCATATCCTTTCCATCTCTCTCATTAGAAAACAAGTAACAAGGAACAAAACAAAAACAAAATAGTACAAAGCAAATAGGGAAAAAAAAGAGCCAATGAAGAAGCTCATACACACTCTTTCACACAGAAATCCCATAAACACACAAAATTGGAAACAATAATTGTCTTTAGCTTTGATTATTATAAAAAGACGCTATGACCAAGGCAATGCTTATAAAGGACAGCATTTAATTGGGGATGGTTTACTGGTTCTGAGATTCAGTCCACTATCATCATGACACGAAGCATACCAATGTCCAGGCAGGAGTGGCTCTGGAAAAACTAAAGAGTTCTATATTTTATTCCAGAGGCACACAGGAGACAACTGCTATCAGCTTGCTTCAGCAGGTATCCTGAGGATCTGGCATCTCTAACATCTTGGGGTATCCACGGTGACTTCAATGCTTCTTGTTTCAATGTCTGGGTCCCTCCAAAGGTCTTGAGTCATTTCTCCACCTCTGCAGTGACTCTACTCCGAGGCTGTCGCTCTTCTTGGTACTGGAATCTCCAATTGATTGTAATCTTCCACTGCAACTAAATTTCATCAATAGTCTATCGTAGGCTCCCTTCATTGTGCCAAGCCTCAAAATCTTTGCATGACCCCTTCAGTCCCAAACCATCAACTGCAGCTGAAGCTACACATTCACCAATGGCCTTCTCACAGTGCTGAGCCTCAGCTTCTGTCCATAACTCCTTTGTGCCTCCAAAGCCAGTATCAAACAGATAAGTGGTAAATATAATCATGTCCACCTATGACAAGTGGTACAACCTTGGATATCTCTGGAACAGAGCTTCTTTTTGCAGAAGATCTCACCTCACTGATGCTGGTCTTTACTTTAGTACCTCTAATTTCTTAGCTCTAGCTAACTAACATCAATGGTCCAACTAGTCCCTTCTATTCTTGACTTTAAAGCCAGAGCCATATTGTTGAAGCTACTAATTTCTGCTGCTTACTGGAGTTGGAGCATGGCTCCCTTGTCCTATTACATGATCACCAGCTTTCTGTTTTCCAACTCCTTCACTGCACTGCCTAAACTTAGCTATCCTAGAACTTGCTCTGTAAACTGACCTTGAAATCAGAGATCTGCATGCCTTTGTTTCCTGAGTTCTGGAATTACATAGCATAGTAAGGAAATACTGAACCAAGTAAAACCAAAACCCAGCTGGGTAATCTTTAAACTCTACACCCTCATGGCTTCTTTGCATGATGTATACTACCATTCCTGGACCTAAGCTTTCCTCTACTTGTAACATGCTCTGTACAAGGCTGTCCTTGAACTCTAAGATCTGCTTACTTGCTTCCTTGCTTGCTTGCTTCTGTCTCCTGGGATTAAAGGTATGTACCACCATGCTTTGGCCTAAGTTTTTCATGAACAGTATTCCTCAAGCTCTTGATCAAAAGCCTGAGTTTTCCAGCCCCAAGATCTGGATCACAGTTGTGAGCTACATTTCTGGATTGTAGTTCATTTCAGATTAAAAGTACAAATGAAAACAATAACAAAGTCCCATGCTCAACTGCAAAAACATAAACAATAAGTTTAGCTGAGTGGGATCTTGCCTTAGTCTGTTTAGCTCATTGAACACAGGTTTGAGTTCCATTCTACTTCTGGTATCCCTTTAATCTTTGAACCATGCATTTTGTATTTTTCCTTTCTAATCTTGCTATGCTTTATCTAAAAGGTCTTCCTATGAGTAAATCTGAGAACAGAGTATAAACTAGACTTTTGTGAGACTTCCTTTGTCAAAGCAATTAATCTGAGTCTCTTTATCTTAGCCTCAGGAAGACTCTTCAGACAAAGGCAAAAAGCAACATTCTTCAACAAAACATTATAAGGACAGACTCTAGGCCATCTATTAAGATTCTCCTCCTCTGAAACCTCTTGAGCGAGCAGGACTACACAGCTCAAATCACCTTCAGTACCATTGTCTTCCATGTTGCTACTAGGATGGTCCATTAAGTAACATTCAAAGAATGACACTATTTTCCAAAATCCCAAGATCCACATTCCTCCAAACAAAAGTATGGTCAGGCATATCACAACAATAACCCACTCCTGGTACCAAAAGACACCATGACCAAAGCAACTTTTATAAAAGACAACATTTAAGTGGGGCTGACATACTGATTCTGTTCATTATTATCCTGGTGAGAAATATCCAGGCAGGCATGGTGCTTGAGGAGCTGACAGTTCTATATATTATTCCAAAGGCAAATCGAAGATGACTGTCTTCCAGACAGCTAAGAAGAAGGCCTCAATCCAACAAATTGGGAAAAGATCTTCACCAACCCTACATCAGATAGAGGGCTAATATTCAATATATACAAAGAACTCAAGAAGTTAGACCACAGAAAACCAAATAACCCAATTAAAAAATGGGGTACAGAGTTAAACAAAGAATTCTCACCTGAAGAACTTTGGATGGTGGGAAAACATCTTTAAAAATGCTCAACTTCATTAGTCATCAGGGAAATGCAAATCAAAACAACCTTGAGATTTCACCTTACACCAGTCAGAATGGCTAAGATTAAAAGCTCAGGAGACAGCAGGTGCTGGCGAGGATGTGGAGAAAGAGGAACACTCTTCCACTGCTGGTGGGGTTGCAAATTGGTACAACCACTCTGGAAATCAGTCTGGCGGTTCCTCAGAAAACTGGGCACCTCACTTCCAAAAGATCCTGCTATACCACTCCTGGGCATATACCCAGAGGATTCCCCAGCATGTAATAAGGATATATGCTCCACTATGTTCATAGCAGCCCTATTTATAATAGCCAGAAGCTGGAAAGAACCAAGGTATCCCTCAACAGAAGAATGAATGCAAAAAAAAAAAATGTGGTATATATACACAATGGAGTACTACTCACCATTAGAAACAATGAATTCATGAAATTCTTAGGCAAATGGATGGAGCTGGAGAACATCATACTAAGTGAGGTAACCTAGTCTCAAAATATCAATCATGGTATGCACTCACTAATAAGTGGATTTTAGCCTGGAAAACTGGAATACCCAAAACATAATCCACACATCAAATGAGGTACAAGAAGAATGTAGGAGTGGCCCCTGGTTCTGGAAATACTCAGTGTAGCAGTATAAGGCAAAACCAGAACAGGGAAGTGGGAAGGGGTGGGGTGGCAGAACAGGGGTAGGGAAGGGGGCTTATGTGACTTTCGCGGAGTGGTGTGCCAGAAAAGGGGAAATCATTTGAAATGTAAATAAAAAATATATGGAAAAAAAAAAAAGAAGGCCTCAAATCCTACCTTCAAAGTGACATACCTCCAACAAGGCTACAACTCCTAACAGTGCCACTCCATGGACCAAGCATATTAAAACCACCACATACATAAAACATTTAATTTGGGATGGCTTTACAGTTTCAGAGGTTCAGTCTATTATCATCATAGTGGGAAGCACAGCAGCCTACAGGCAGACATGGTGCTGCTAGAGGAGCCCAGAATTCTACATCTTAATACAAAGATACCCAGAAGAAGACTGACTTGCAGAAAGGCAGAAGGAGAGTCTCATTCCACACTGACTAGATATGAACATATATATGATACCTGAAAACCCTGCCTTCACTATAACACACTTCCTCTAACAAAGCTACATTTCCTCCTTTGAGGCCACACTTCCTAATAGTGCCACTTCCCATGGGCCAAACATATTCAAACCACCACAATAATATATGAGCAAAAGACACCAGCAGGCCTTAATTAAATGGCCACACTTTTTGAGATTTCAAAGGTAGAGCTTCTCTGTATATAGAGAAAACTTTCTCTCACACAGAAGGCCTGGTCTTTTTGCTCTTACAATCTTCCCAGTGCCTCTTTCATTATGTCCCCTAAGCCTTAGGTGGAAGGGTTGTGTTGTACATTTAACAATTGGGGTTGAGTACCCTACAACCTCACCATCAGTCATTCTATGTGTTCTAACCACTTGTACATCTCAATAATGATTTCTGTCTGCTGCAAATTGAAGTTTCTTTGATAAAGGGTAGTATCCAACCCTAAGCTGTTAACCCTAAATACATACATATCTTAGCATCACCAAATGAAGTCAGCCTTATATACAGATACATTATGTATAATATACATAAATGTATATCAACAATCAAAGAAGTAATGATTTTCAAGAGGGACTGGGAAAGACTTAGAATGAGTTAAAGGAAGGAGGGTGTCTTAGTTAGGGTTTCTATTGCCTCAATGAAACCCTATAATCAAAAAGAGAGTTGTGGAGGAAAGGGTTTACTCAGCCTATACTTCCATATCCACAGTCATCACTAAAAGAAGGAACTCAAGACAGGAACTCAAGTACGAATGGAATCTGGAGGCAGGAGCTGATGCAGAAGCCAGTTTAAAGAGGTATAAATGGTGTAAATATAGCACTAATGTATGCATTTCTCAAAAAAATCCTACTAATATAATTTCATATTTTCCTAAATAACAGATTGAATAGTACTTTATAAATCTTTAGTTTCCTCCAGCAGAAGAAATAAACCAATATTATTTTAGTTTTTAAAAATTCACAACTTACTTTTCTAACATTGTGTTTTCCATTTAGAATAATCAGAACAAGTGAAAAAATTAAAATATCTATTCAAATATAACTTTGAATGTCTTGGAAAAAACTTTCTGTTTAAAAAGTGTGCAACTTTTTACTATTAATGAATCCCCTAAAGGAATCTAAAATTTACTTCATAGAGTGGAATGTGTATGACCAGGTCCATCATAATAGCACATTTCTGCACCCAACTCTGATGTGCAAGTGGGGAGTGGGCCTAATATCAGAACATGGTAATAGAATATTTTTAAAATACAGATAGATAAAGTACTTTAAACATTGTTGGTAGTTGGATGGTAGTGGCTCACGCCTGTAATCCCAGCACTCTGGGAGGCAGAGGCAGGCAGATTTCTGAGTTCGAGGCCAGCCTGGTCTACAGTGTGAGTTCCAGGACAGCCAGGACTATACAGAGAAACCCTGTCTCGAAAAAACCAAGTCCAAAAAACAAAACAAAACAAAAAAACCAAAACAAACAAACAAAAAAACATTGCTGGTAGTTTTTCTGACTTGAAATTGTATCCTATGGTTAAAATAAGCAAACTGATGCGTGTGGTCATTTCTAGGCAACAGTCTTGCTAAGAAAGGTAAGTTTCATATTTAGGGATGTCTCTTGGAGATGCTTTATGCTTATGCTTCAATTTTTTTCCAAAGTGCTTGACATAACTTAAAGCTATTCCTTGAAAGATGACTGCATCAAAGCAGACAAAAAGGAGAAATCTACACAGAAAAAGAAAACAGGGTTATGCCGTGGAAATAAAAGTAAGGTAATTGCTGACATTGGCAAAGAAGTTTAGCTTCTTGAGAGGAAATAAAAACCAAAAATCGATAGGCTTAGAATTTATCATTAATTTACTAATTGTACCAAGGCAAGATGTTAATAAGATGGAGAAAGTGGAAGGGACAGACACTGAAGAAATAAGGAGAGCTGAGTCTCTATATATCCCACTCAAAAAAATTTTTTTGTAATGAAGTTGTTAATGGAATTCAGGTCTATCAACTTTTAAATGTCAGACACTTTTTTTTAATACCAAAGCTTAGTAGAACTAAGTACTTCACCATGATCTAACTCATATAAGGATAAAGTTTATGGAAGATCTTGAGACCAATCTCAGTATTGCTTGACATTCTAGGGCAGTGATTCCACGCCTGACATTGGTCTGTGTCCCTCATCTCTACTAAGTACCCACTGGTAGTATCCCCAACCCAACTGTGACAAATGAAACTGTCAGTAGAAACTTTCAAATTATCTTTAAATGGGGGCACAGTCAACATCAGATGAGTAGTATGGCCTAATTGCCTCACTTTCCAAATCCATTGTATCAAAACTCTTTCACCAAGAACTATGCAGCACATTAATGAAGATTCAATTATCTTTTTAAAGTTATCTCATCTATTGGTGATTTGATGCAGTTTATGTGTATTGCATGCCAATTAGAGAAAAGGTGTGTTATTCTATCAGAACATATTCTAGACAAATAGATAGGAAGATAGATAGATAGGTAGGTAGATAGATAGATAGATAGATAGATAGATAGATAGATAGATAGATAGATAGATAGATAGGTAGGTAGATAGATAGATAGATAGATAGATAGATAGATAGATAGATAGATAGATAGATGATAGATAGAGATTGTGTGTGTGTATGTGTGTGTGTGTGTGTCTGTGTGTCTGTGTGTATCTGTGTGTGTGTTTGGTCTTATCAGTACCTTTTTGTGTTCCAGTCTCTGCAGCCTTCCTCAGCCCACATTGCCCAATGTCCCTCTAGGTAGGCTTAGTCTCTACTTTATGGGTGCCTTTATTCTTTAGTTCACAGTCCAGAGCATTGAAGGAGCTCCCTCCCATCACCCAAAGAATATTTGCTTAGGATTCTAAACATCAGCAGAGAAGAATATTTCTTCATGCTTCTAAAAATATTACTGAAAATTTTAAACTATTGAAGAGGAACATTGTTTGAATACCGGAAGATAACTGTCAAAAATGGTTTTTAGGAGGCGTTGAGCCTCTTCGTCTCTGATGAGAAACAGATTGATTGCTTCTAAAGTCTCTGCTGAATTTTTTCCTTTACTAAGAAATAAGTTCAGATTAAAAAAATAGAAACTGGGGCAGCAGTGGCTGCTCCAGCTGAAGGGCCATCAGCAGTGGAACCAAGGCGTCACAGGGACCAGTTAGGCCCTGCGCCCACGACCACTGACCTTCGCTGACCAGCCGGACAGCAAGCAGCTGCAGTTGTGCGGCGCCTTTCCTGCACGGAGGCCACTTCAGAACTCGGCCTCCCACCAGTCAGGAGAGGAGCATCCATCTTGGTTCCGTACTCCAGGAATCGGACAGACTGAGGTACACAAACATAATCCGAGGCCAACACCGCGGTGGTCTGAGCCCGACGGGCGTTGGCCTGCACCCAGGCCCTGGGCGGGTCGGGGGGCCATCGGGGTGACAACCCAACCAGGAGGTTTTTTGCCCAGGCCTGCAAGCGCGCCGCCGCCATTTTGCCTGCAGGACGACAGAGAGCTCAGGCGGGCAGACCTGTAACAGGCATAGCCTAAGGCTAACAAAGCGGGGGTCCAGGCCCCAAAAGGCACAGGACTGACCCCAAGAACTGGGCGGCTTGGTGGGCCATCTGTGAGTCAACCCGCCCAGGTGATTGTTAGCAAAGCAGACTCTCCCGGCGCTTTCAGGGAGCGCGGGCGCACACGCCCGCCATCCTAGTCACCTGGCAAACCCAATTAACAGTCAAAGCCGTAGGGGAACTTTGCTCGGACCTTGGCCTCCCAGGCTTTTGCCTGGACTCAGGGACTGGGCGGCCAGGCTAACCTTGTGTGCGATAGCCCGGTTGGCAAATCGGCTGCCCAACGGAGTGAGCGGAACTCAGGGGAGGTCACAGTAGCATACACCGTCGGCACTCCCTGGGAGTGCACACGGGCTCCATCTGCTCCACAGACACAATCTGGGGCAAGGCCTCAGGCAGAAGCCCTTAGCTCTACTCTCTCCGCTTCCGGATCCAGATCAGTCTGGGCGGCAGCATTACATCTCCAAGTCCTGCAAGTGGCTAGCTGGGCTTCCGGGCGGCCAGCTGGGAGAAGTCAGTGTGCTCCAGTGAATCCAGCGGGCCCCAGCGGGAGCCTTCGGGTGCCTGCTTTGGGATCTGAACAGCCTGGGCAGCAGCACACTGTCTACAAGCAGTGCAGGAGGTAAGCTGTGCACCAGAGGCCAACTGGGAAGGGGCAGCTTGCACTGGTGAGTCCAGCACTGACAAGATAAACTAACACCAGTGAGATCTAGATGGCAAAAGGCAAACGCAGGAACGTCACTAACAGAAATCAAGGCAATATGGCAACATCTGAACCCAATTCTCCTCTACCAACATGTCCTGGATACCCCATCACACCAGTAAAACAAGATTTGGATTTAAAATCACTGGTCATGATGCTGGTACAGGAACACATGAAGGTCATACATAAAGAAATTCAGGAGACAATGGATCAAAAGGTAGAAGCCCTTGCAAGGGAAACACAAAAATCACTGAAAGAAATCCAGGAGAATACAAAAGCCAACAAGGACGAAATGCAAAAAACACTTAAAGAAATACAGGAGAACTTTGCTCAACAGGCTGAGGTCATGAAAGACGAAACACAAAAATCTCTTAAAGAAATACAGGAGAACTTTGGTCAACAGGCTGAGCTCATGAAAGAGAAAACACAAAAATCTCTTAAAGAATTACAGGAAAACACAAACATGCAAGTGAAGGAGCTAAGCAAAACCATCCAGGATCTAAAATCAGAAGTAGAAACAACTAAGAAAACTCAAAGGGAGACAACTTTGGAGATAGAAAGCCTTGGGAAGAAATCAGGGGACAGAGATACAAATATCAACAACAGAATACAAGAGATAGAAGAAAGAATCTCAGATGCTGAAGATTCCATAGAAACCATGGACTCAACAGTTAAAGAAAATGCAAAATGCAAAAAGCTTGTAACCCAAAATATCCAGGAAATCCAGGACACAATGAGAAGACCAAACCTAAGGATTATAGGCATAGAGGAGAGTGAAGATTTACAACTTAAAGGGCCAGCAAATATCTTCAATAAAATTATGGAAGAAAACTTCCCTAACCTAAAGAGAGAGATGCCCATGAATATACAAGAAGCCTACAGAACTCCAAACAGACTGGACCAGAACAGAAATACTTCCCGTCACATAATAATCAAAACACCAAATGTTCTAAACAAAGAAAGAATACTAAAGGCAGTAAGAGAAAAAGGCCAAGTAACATATAAAGGAAGACCTATCAGAATCACAGCAGACTTTTCACCTGAGACTATGAAGGCTAAAAGGTCCTGGGCAGATCTCATGCAGACTCTAAGAGAACACAAATGCCAACCAAAACTACTATATCCAGCAAAACTCTCAATCACCGTAGATGGAGAAACTAAGATATTTCATGACAAAACCAAGTTTACCCAATATCTATCCACAAACCCGGCCCTAAAAAGGATAATAGGAGGACAACACCAATACAAGGAGGGAAACTTCACCCTGGAAAAAGCAAGATAGTAACCTTTCATCAAACCCAAAAGAAGTTAAGCATTCAAATTTAAAAAATAACGTCAAAAATGATAGGAAGTAACAATCACTATTCCTTAATATCTCTTAACATCAATGGACTTAATGCCCCAATAAAAAGACACAGACTAACTGAATGGATACGTAAACAGGACCCTACATTTTGCTGCTTACAGGAAACACACCTCAGGGTCAAAGACAAACACTACCTTAGAGTAAAAGGCTGGAAGACAATTTTACAAGCAAATGGTCTCAGGAAACAAGCTGGAGTAGCCATTTTAATATCAGATAAAATTGACTTTCAACCCAAAGTCATCAAAAGAGACCCTGAGGGACACTTCTTGCTGGTCAAAGGAAAAATACAAAAAGAAGAACTGACAATCCTGAACATCTATGCCCCAAATGTAAGGGCACCCTCTTTTGTAAAAGAAACTTTATTAAAACTAAGAGCACACATTGCACCTAACACAATAATTGTGGGTGACTTCAACACTGCACTTTCCTCAATGGACCGATCAGGAAAACAGAAACTAAACAGGGACACAATGAAACTAATTGAAGCTTTGGACCAATTAGATTTAACAGATATATATAGAACATTCTATCCTAAAACAAAAGAATATACCTTTTTCTCAGCACCTCATGGTACCTTCTCCAAAATCGACCATATAATTGGTCACAAGACAGACCTCAACAAATATAAGAAGATCGAACTAATCCCATGCCTCCTATCTGATCACTATGGAGTAAAAGTGGTCTTCAATAGCAACAGAAACAACAGAAAGCCCACATACACGTGGAAACTGAACAATACTCTACTCAATGATACCTTGGTCAAGGAAGAAATAAAGAAAGAAATTAAAGACTTTTTAGAACACAATGAAAATGAAAACACAACATACCCAAATCTATGGGACACAATGAAAGCAGTGCTAAGAGGAAAACTCATAGCCCTGAGTGCCTCCAAAAAGAAAATGGAGAGAGCATACATTACCAGCTTAATGACACACCTGAAAGCCCTGGAACAAAAAGAAGCTATTTCGCCCAGGAGGAGTAGAAGGCAGGAAATCATCAAACTCAGGGCCGAAATCAATCAAGTAGAAACAAAGAGAACCATACAAAAAATCAACAATACCAGGAGCTGGTTCTTTGAGAAAATCAACAAGATAGATAAACCCTTAGCCAGAATGACCAAAGGGCACAGAGAAAGTATCCAAATTAATAAACTTAGAAATGAAAAGGGAGATATAACAACGGAAACTGAGGAAATCCAAAAAATCATCAGATCCTACTACAAGAGCCTATACTCAACACAACTGGAGAATCTGGAGGAAATGGACAATTTCCTTGACAGATACCAAATACCAAAATTAAATCAGGACCAACTAGACCATCTAAACAGTCCCATAATGCCTAAAGAAATAGAAGGAGTCATAGAAAGTCTTCCAACCAAAAAAAGCACAGGACCAGATGGCTTCAGTGCAGAATTCTACCAGACCTTCAAAGAAGAGTTAACACCAATACTCTTCAAACTATTCCACAAAATAGAAACAGAAGGAACACTACCCAATTCCTTCTACGAAGCCACAATTACGCTGATACCAAAGCCACACAAAGATCCAACAAAGAAAGAGAACTTCAGACCAATTTCCCTTATGAACATCGATGCAAAAATACTCAATAAAATTCTTGCCAACCAAATCCAAGAACACATCAAAACGATCATCCACCATGATCAAGTAGGCTTTATCCCAGGAATGCAGGGTTGGTTCAATATACGGAAATCCATCAATACAATCCACTACATAAACAAACTCAAAGAACAAAACCACATGGTCATTTCATTGGATGCTGAAAAAGCATTTGACAAAATTCAGCATCCCTTCATGCTTAAAGTCTTGGAGAGAACAGGAATTCAAGGCCCATACCTAAACATAGTAAAAGCAATATACAGCAAACCGGTAGCCAGCATCAAACTAAATGGAGAGAAACTTGAAGCAATCCCACTGAAATCAGGGACCAGACAAGGCTGCCCCCTTTCTCCTTATCTTTTCAATATTGTACTTGAGGTACTAGCTCGGGCAATTCGACAACATAAGGAGGTCAAAGGGATACAAATTGGAAAGGAAGAAGTCAAACTATCATTATTTGCAGACGACATGATCGTCTACCTAAGTGACCCAAAGAACTCCACTAGAGAGCTCCTACAGCTGATAAACAACTTCAGCAAAGTGGCAGGTTATAAAGTCAACTCAAGCAAATCAGTGGCCTTCCTATACTCAAAGGATAAGCAGGCTGAGAAAGAAATTAGGGAAATGACCCCCTTCACAATAGCCACAAACAGTATAAAGTATCTTGGGGTGACTCTTACCAAACATGTGAAAGATCTGTATGACAAGAACTTCAAGACTCTGAAGAAGGAAATGGAAGAAGACCTCAAAAAATGGGAAAACCTCCCATGCTCATGGATCGGCAGAATCAATATAGTTAAAATGGCCATTTTGCCTAAAGCACTATACAGATTCAATGCAATACCCATCAAAATCCCAACTCAATTCTTCACAGAGCTAGAAAGAGCAATTATCAAATTCATCTGGAACAACAAAAAACCCAGGATAGCTAAAACTATTCTCAGCAACAAAAGGAAATCTGGGGGAATCAGTATCCCTGACCTCAAGCAATACTACAGAGCAATAGTGTTAAAAACTGCATGGTATTGGTACAGTGACAGACAGGAGGATCAATGGAACAGGATTGAAGATCCAGAAATGAACCCACACACCTATGGCCACTTGATCCTCGACAAAGAGGCTGAAAACATCCAATGGAAAAAAGATAGCCTTTTCAACAAATGGTGCTGGTTCAACTGGAGGTCAGCATGCAGAAGAATGCGAATTGATCCATCCTTGTCTCCTTGTACTAAGCTCAAATCCAAATGGATCAAGGACCTCCACATAAAGCCAGACACTCTGAAGCTAATAGAAAAAAAACTGGGGAAGACCCTTGAGGACATCGGTACAGGGAGAAAGTTTCTGAACAGAACACCAATAGCGTATGCTCTAAGAGCAAGAATTGACAAATGGGACCTCATAAAATTACAAAGTTTCTGTAAGGCAAAGGACACCATCAAGAGGACAAATCGGCAACCAACAAATTGGGAAAAGATCTTCACCAATCCTACATCAGATAGAGGGCTAATATCCAATATATATAAAGAACTCAAGAAGTTAGACTCCAGAAAACCAAACAACCCTATTAAAAAATGGGGTACAGAGTTAAACAAAGAATTCTCACCTGAAGAACTTCGGATGGCGAAGAAGCATCTTAAAAAATGCTCAACTTCATTAGTCATTAGGGAAATGCAAATCAAAACAACCCTTAGATTTCATCTTACACCAGTCAGAATGACTAAGATTAAAAATTCAGGAGACAGCAGGTGTTGGAGATGGTGTGGAGAAAGAGGAACACTCCTCCACTGCTGGTGGGGTTGCAAATTGGTACAACCACTCTGGAAATCAGTCTGGCGGTTCCTCCGAAAACTGGGCACCTTACTTCCAGAAGATCCTGCTATACCACTCCTGGGCATATACCCAGAAGACTCCCCACCATGTAATAAGGATACATGTTCTACTATGTTCATAGCAGCCCTATTTGTAATTGCCAGATGCTGGAAAGAACCCAGGTATCCCTCAACAGAAGAGTGGATGCAAAAAATGTGGTATATCTACACAATGGAGTACTATTCAGCCATTAGAAACAATGAATTCATGAAATTCTTAGGCAAATGGATGGAGCTAGAGAATATCATACTAAGTGAGGTAACCCAGACTCAAAAGGTGAATCATGGTATGCACTCACTAATAAGTGGATATTAACCTAGAAAACTGGAATACCCAAAACATAATCCACACATCAAATGAGGTACAAGAAGAAAGGAGGAGTGGCCCCTGGTTCTGGAAAGACTCAGTGAAACAGTATTCAGCAAAACCAGAACGGGGAAGTGGGAAGGGGTGGGTGGGAGGACAGGGGAAGAGAAGGGGGCTTGCGGGACTTTCGGGGAGTGGGGGGGCTAGAAAAGGGGAAATCATTTGAAATGTAAATAAATTATATCGAATAATAAAAAAAATAAATAAATAAATATAAAAAAAAAATAAAAAAAAAATAAAAAAAAAATAAGTTCAATTTTCTACTATATTATGAAAAATAAAGCATTCTCCTCACTCCAACTTTTCCTTTGATTTATTTCTTTGCTTCCTCTTGCCAACTTCCACTTGAAACCCTTCTAGAACATCTAAGCATTTTATCTACTTTCCCCATTCCATCTATTCTCCAACTCGTTTTATCTCTCATTCCTTTTGATTCAGTGAAATTGTATCACAAATATTCCCAATGTCTGCTAGACTAAAAACCACAATGGGTCATGTTCTTCTCCTTAAGTCTACTACTATCATCTCATCACTTCAAATCATTTTACTTATGAATTTCAGATAACTATTTGATCCTTTTTCTAATTTTCAAAATGTTGGTTTCTGGTCCTCATTCATACTGTACTACCAGCATATGTCTATACCTCGTCTTATCTGAAAATGCATGAAATCCTTTCTGTTCTGCACCTCAATCACTCTCATTTTCATGTATGTGAATATTTTGAGTTATCTTGGCTCAACTTAAGTGACATCAACTCATCCATTCTAACAATTCCAAAGTCAATTACTTAAGCCACACAAAAATATGTTTCTGTTCTTGCTCAGGACACCCAAGACCAAGATCTCTGCACAAAGGAGATTAATTTGCCCCAGAGGAAGAGAGGACAGGAAATAAGAGACAAAGAAATGAGACAGTGGATAATGGAAATGGAGACAGGAACAAAGGAGAGGGAGGAGGGGCATTTGTCCCAGAGGACAAAGGACTTCTTCTGGATAGAGAGAACACAGATATGGCACATAGAAAAATGGAGGTTTATAAAGGTAAAGAGGAAACCCCGAGTTAGGATGAGAAGTTTAATTTAAATAAGTATGTTAATTAGGTGAGTCAAAGGGGGCTTTTGATTGTTGAACCTTAATACTTTGATAGCTGGATCTTGGTAGCCAGCCCCAGGAGGAGGATGTATTAAAATAAGAGAATAGACCTTGATGGCTGGATTTAGGAATGAGAACAGTTTTTAGAAAGACATAGGGAATCGGATAGAAAGACTAGGACTGACAGTCATGCTCCCCATGCTTTAGCTGGCCAGAGTCCCTTCAGTCCTTCTTCCTCATGTCAATATTCTTGCAAGTAAATGCTGCTTCTGTTACCCTAAGCAGATTGTTCCTTATCTCTTTCAAGATTGTCATGATCAGCTATTGAATCTTCTCAAAAGATCTCCTGTTCTACTCCTCCACTGCTGGTGGGGTTGCAAATTGGTACAACCACTCTGGAAAGCAGTCTGGCGGTTCCTCCGAAAACTGGGCACCTCACTTCCAGAAGATCCTGCTATACCACTCCTGGGCATATACCCAGAGGATTCCCCACCATGTAATAAGGATACATGCTCTACTATGTTCATAGCAGCCCTATTTATAATTGCCAGATGCTGGAAAGAACCCAGGTATCCCTCAACAGAAGAGTGGATGCAAAAAATGTGGTATATCTACACAATGGAGTACTATTCAGCCATTAGAAACAATGAATTCATGAAATTCTTAGGCAAATGGATGGAGCTAGAGAACATCATACTAAGTGAGGTAACCCAGACTCAAAAGGTGAATCATGGTATGCACTCACTAATAAGTGGATATTAACCTAGAAAACTGGAATACCCAAAACATAATCCACACATCAAATGAGATACAAGAAGAAAGCAGGAGTGGTCCCTGGTTCTGGAAAGACTCAGTGAAACAGTATTTGGCAAAACCAGAACGGGGAACTGGGAAGGGGTGGGAGGGAGGACAGGGGAAGAGATGGGGGCTTACGGGACTTTCGGGGAGGAGGGGGCTAGAAAAGGGGAAATCATTTGAAATGTAAATAAATTATATCGAATAAAAAAAAAAGATCTCCTGTTCTTCCTTTTCATTTTTGTTATCTTAACACATTTATGATAACAAGTAATATTGCTCACTGTCCAACCACCTGAAAATCTTTAATATAACCTTGTTAGTTCCCTTAATATCAATCTCCTTTGTTTTTTTGTTACTCAAAAGCATTATTATTCCATCTACAAAAGAGGCTAGCAAACAGCCTTCTAACATGTCTCTTCAACCTTTGCTTTCAGTGTCATGTAGTTCAGAATATGTTCAGTTCTAGCTCCTTGGCCTCTGCACTCCCCGCCACCTCTCAGGAAAGTCATATTTTTATTTAAGAACATATTTTATTTACTTCTTCTCTATTGCAGTGATAAAACACCATGACCAAAATAATTACAAGAGTAAGTGTTTAATTGGGTTTACTCTTTCAGAGGGTTTGTGTTCATGGTGGTGGGCACAGGCTTAGTGGTAGGAACAACTTGGAGCTTATGTCTTAACCACCAAGCACACTGGGCATAGTATAAGCTTTTGAAACCTCCACCTCCTCCAGCAAGGCCACACCTCTGTTGTGCAGCACTTTTTTTCTGAGATGGAAGCATTCCTGCTTAGAGGGAAATCTCCTTAAGCAGGAAAACAGACAACTGAAAATAGTTCCAAGAAGTCCCTGAAACTGGTCAGATTCTAAGGGCCCCTCCCAGACAGTGTAAACAAGCCAAAGTGCTGAGAGTCCCTCTCAGACAAGCTAAGCTGCAAAGAAAACTCTAAGAGACCTGGGCCAGTGCCTAGAAGAAGCAGAAACCAACTGAAATAAGTGCCTGGAAGAGGTTTACCCCAGAGTCACTTGGACACTGCCCAACCCGCTGAGTTGCCTGCAGGCTGTGCAGTACGATCCAGGTTCTCAGATTTTGCTAGCTATCACCAGTTCTGGGGTGGGGTTTGGTGATACAGCTGTCTTTGAACCATTTCTGCTTGTTGCAAATAAACCCTCTCCCATATTCCTGTAAGTAAGCCCAATAAAAGGGTTTGGTGTCCTCCCTACTATCTGAGGTAAGTAGACATGTGTTTTGTGTCTCCCCAAGAAAAGTATTGACAAATAACAATCGCCTAATCCTTCCCAAACGATTCTGCCAACTAGAGACCAACGAATTGTTCAAACATAGAAACCATGGGGGCCATTCTCATTCAAACCACCAACTTTTAAGTACTCTGTAAAAATGATCTTCAAGTCTTACAAAGTCTTTGCATTTTTATCATACTCCTCCTTTTCTCTTTCTCATTGTTTTCCAGTGTAATCACTTTATTTTAGGAATTGATATCTCCTAATAGATATATCAATATATTAATGGTGCTATTAAAGGTTATATCATTAGAACTTGAATTTTTCTGTGGCGTCTGGTAATACTAACCACTTTAAAAATACTTATTGAACGAACATGAATAATATCATTACAAAACAAACTTATGTTTATCCAATTCCCTTGGCGGAAGGATACATGGACTCAACTCATCTAAAATATAACCAAGCTATTTAGACATGAGTCTAAAGCATGGTAAGCTGAAACAAAGTCATCTTTTGTTCTGCTTAAAAGTGAAGACTGCTCCCACCCACACAAATTCTGTCAATAATGGAGAGAAGGAGTTGAAATGAATTTATAATTCAATCCGTAACAACTTCAAAGGGTTTGTAGCATAGATAGTTTATTTCTGTGGAATCAGCAGTATCTACCACATCAGGATACAGGAAAGTCCTTAAATCAACTTCTCAGGAATATTTAACAATGTTACTTACTTCTCAAAAAAAAAAAAAAAAAAGAGAGAAAGAGATTAAGACATACTCTCTTGTATACTGGAGACAATTTAGCATGCATAAAGCATTCCTGAGCTAATAAATTCTGACAGAGATAACATATTTAAAAATATCCAACCACCATTCAAGGACAGAAACTTTGTTTTTCAGTCATCCTAAAAGTTTAGAGTTTAGCAATGTACCTGAAAAATACAAGAGGCCTAAAGGTCATCAAGGCCATACAGAAGACAAATTTAGGTGAAAAAAATATGTATGTGAGGGAGTGTCTGTATGTCTGTCTGTATTTCATATAAGGATGCCAGAATTTCTGAGCTCCAAAGGTTCTGTCAGATTCAACTTCTTTCACTTTCACATTACTTAACGTTTTGTTTTGTCAATTTAACAAATAAATATTAAGCTCTTACATAATTAGCTGCTTGTATTCATTTGAGAAAAATAAAAATGAGCAGGACTAATCTGAGTCTTTAAAGTAACTCACTACTGAGGGATATAAATCATGATTAAAGCATGAAAACTAGAGCTTTAAAACTGAGTATTCTAGAGAACATCTGAGTATTAACCACTATCCTCCAAACAATAACCGATGGTCTCAGAAAGAGAATTGGAAATGGTCAGTATTCAGTCTTAGAGACACAATAACTTTAGCAAACTAAAATTTCTGAAACAACATACAGTACAAAAGTACGTTATACCTTCAGGCCCTGGACTTAACCTGGTGCATTTTCTTCTTTGCATAGCCTTTAATAATGAACCAGCTTCACAGACTATACTTCAAGAAGTGGCAAAATCGAAAAAAAAAATATTCTGAGACACAAGATTTCCTCAGAGTAGAGAGAAATACATCAAACTGTCTGTAATTTCAATGTAATAGAAGTAGAACACAATGGTACTGGAAAGCAAGATACCCTACAGTAGAAAAAAACATTTTATAGAATCTCAGGTCTTCTGATGTGATAAGAAAACCAATATCGCTCATGTCTAAAGAAGTGATTCAAGATAAACTCTGTTTCCATAATTTAAAATGTGAGTTTATTCTCAGTTTCTAGAAATTCTTTATTACTTTTCAAAAGATTATGAGCAAGACACTGACCTAGGAATATAGCAGAATGTCATTAGTAGTTATTGTGTTCCAACATTGCTTTAGCAGGACATTAGTGTTTGGTTTTCCCCTATGTCTGTGTCATATCTAGTCTTGAATTCTTGGCCACCTGAAAAATGTCAGTGATGAGACCCACACCAAGTATTGGGACTAAAATCCTATCATATATTGGTTGTTTGTTCCCAGAATTTCATGCTATTATTGTTCTAGTGCATATTGAAGGCATGTCACCATTGTAGAAGAAAGATTTTGCAGCTGGGTTTGGTGCTTAGCTTTCGCCTTTGGTAGAATTCAGAGTACCTTCTAGTAAGATGAACTCTACTCAGTATGGGTAAAAGCTCAGCTTAGGCAGCCAGCTCAACTTCTACATATTCAAAGAGCCGTATAGGTGTTATCTTCATTAATAGGGCTCTATCATCAGTTTCTGGAAATGAATCAATGACTTTGCAATAGCTTGGGATGTTTGAGGGTTCCTCTGGGGCTTCTTTGTTCAACAGTTCAACTGGAGGTAACCAATTCCTACAAGTGGAGGCTTCTGTTGATGAGAAATGTCCAGTTGGGACTCCATCTCCTCCATTCTTTGATAACTTTTTTTATATCACTTTCACACATGTATTTATTTTAGGAATCTCCTGGTTTCCATATGACACCCCTCAGATGGCCCTTAGTTTTAGCTGTCTCTTCCCATATTTCTTCTTTCATCTTCCTCATTTCTCTCCATCACCATTTGGTCTTGTGGCTCCGGTACCTGCCCCATTCATCCTTAACTATCTATTCTGTTTCCCATTCTTATGGTGATTTCAATACCACTCATCCCCCAAGTCTCTTCCTCCATACCTAGCTTCTATAGTTATATAGATTGTGCCCTACCCATCAATGACTGAATAGCTTCTCTGTCCAAAGAAGAGACAATATACCATATTTGTCTTTAGGGGTCTGGATTACTTCACTTGGGATGAATTTTTTTCGACCTCTACCCATTATTATTCTGTTATATAAGTAGATCACATTTTCTTTATCTATTCTTCCATTCATAGACATCTAGGTTGTTCTGAATTTCTGTCTTTCATGAATAGAACAGAAATGAAAATGGTTGAACATGTGCTTCTGTAGTAGGAAGTAGAGTTCTTTGGGTTTATGACCAGAAGGAATATAGCTGGATCTTGAAGTAAATCAATTTCCAGCTTCTTAAGAAAACAACACCTGGTTTCGTAGTTATTGTTCAAGATTGTATTCTAATCAGCATTGAATGAGTGTTCTCCTTACACCATATCCTGGCCAGCATGAGCTGTCAATTGCTTCATTGATCTTGGCCATTCTGTCTGCTTTGAAATTTCAAAGTAGATTTGATTTGTTTTCCTGATCACTAAGGATACTTAACATTTATTTAAGTGTTTCTCAACAATTTATATTTTCTCTTTTGAGAAATCTCTTTAGTTTAATGCCACAAATTTTTTATTCAATATATTCTTTATTTACATTTCAAATGATTTCCCTTTTCCTGAATCCCCCCTCCCCAAAAGTCCCATAAGGCTTCTTCCCTCCCCCTGCTCCCCAATCAAGCCCTTCCCACTTCCCTGTCCTGGTATTCCCCTACACTGCTGCACTGAGCCTTTCCAGGACCAGGGGACTCTCCTTCTTTCTTCTTGGGCATCATTTGATATGTATTGTGTCTTGGGTATTCCAAGATTCTGGGCTAATATCCGCTTATCAATGAGTGCATGCCATGTGTGTTCTTTTGTGATTGTGTCACCTCACTCAGGATGGCATTCTCCAGTTCCAACCACTTGCCTGAGAATTTCATGAGTTCATTGTATTAAATAGCTGAGTAGTATTCCATAGTATAAATATACCACATTTTCTGTATCCATTCCTCAATTGAGGGACATCTGGGTTCTTTCCAGGTTCTGTATCCTTATTACATGTTGGGGAATCCTCTAGGTATATACCTAGGAGTGATAATAGTGGCGTCCTCCAGTAGCATCATGCCCAGTTTTCTGAGGAACCACCAGACTGATTTCCAGAGTGGTTGTACCAGCTTCAGCTCCACCAGCAGTGGAGGAGTGTTCCTCTTTCTCCACATCCTCACCAGCACCTGTTTTCTCCTGAGGTTTTTATCTTAGCCATTCTGACTGATGTGAGGTGAAATCTCAGGGTTGTTTTGATTTGTATTTCCCTGACTAAAGATGTTGAACATTTCTTTAGGTGCTTTTCCTCCATCCAATATTCCTCAGGTGAAAATTCTTTGTTTAGCTCTGTACTCATTTTTAATGGGGTTATTTGGCTCTCTGGAGTCTACCTTCTTAAGTTCTTTGTATATCTTGGATATAAGCCCTCTGTCAGATGTAGGGTTGGTAAAGATCTTTTCCCAATTTGTTGGTTGCCATTTTGTCTTTTGACAATGTCCTTTGCCTTACAGAAACTTAGATTTAATGCAATCTCCATCAAAATCCCAACTCAATTCTTCATAGAGTTAGAAAGAGAAATTCTCAAATTCTTCGGGAATACCAAAAAACCTAGGAGAGCTAAAACTATCCTCAACAGTATGAGAACTTCTGGAGGAATCAGTATCCATGACTTCAAGCTGTACTACAGAGCAATTGTGTTAAAAATTGCATGATGTTGGTAAAGTGGTAGGCAAGTAGATCAATGGAATAGAATTGAAGACCCAGAAATGAACCCACACAGCTATGATCACTTGATATTTGACAAAGGAGCTACAACCATCCAGTGGGAAAAAAGATAGCCTTTTCAACAAATGGTGCTGGTTCAACTGGAGGCCAGCATGCAGAAGAATGCAATTGATCCTTCTTATCTCCTTGTACTAAGTTCAAGTCCAAGTGGATCAAGACATCCACTGAACACTAATAGAAAAGAAACTGGGGAAGAGGACACAGGGGAAATTTTCCTAAACAGAACACCGATAGCTTATGCCCTAAGATCAAGAATTGACAAATGGGACCTCATAAAATTACTAAGTTTCTGCCCCAATATTTAACTGGGTTGTTTATGGACATTAGTCCAGTTTTTTTTAAACTCTTTATATAGTTTAACTATTAGCCCTCTATTAAGTATTTAGACAGAAATAATTTTTTTCTCATTCTGTAAGTTGTTGATTTGTCTAAACAATGATGTTCTTTGCCTTCAGAAGCTTTTTAGTTTCACGAGGTTTCATTTGTTAATTCCTGTTCTTAGTATTTATGCTAATGGTGTCCTGTTCAGAAAGACTCGTCCTATGTAAATAAGTTCAAGACTATGCCCCCATTTTCTTTTCTATCAGATTTACTCTATCTGTTCTTATGTTGAAGTGCTTGGTCCATTTGGAGTTGCGGCCTGTTCAGTATGATAATTATGAATCTACCCACATTCTTCTATGTACAGCCATCCAGTTGGACCAGCACCATTTGTTAAAGTTGCTCTCTTTTTCTACAGTGTGTATTTCTTGCATATATATATATATATGAATATATATATGAATATATATATTCCATACGTATATGTCTGAGTCTTCAATTCAAGTTAATTTATCAATGTGGGTATTTTTGTCAATATTCTCTTCAATTATAGCTTCATAGTATAATTTGAGGGCTGAGAAGGTGATACCTCCAGCAGTGTTGTTGTTGTTGCTGTTTAGGATTGTTTAGCTTTCCTAGATTTTTTTTGTGTCTCCATGTTTAGATGAAAATTGACCTTGAAGATCTGGGAAGAATATTGTTTGAATTTTGATAGGGATTATATTGAATTTGTATATTGCATGTCAGAGGATGGTCACATTCACTATTAGTCCATGATCATGGGAAATTTTCACACCTTTTTATATCTTCTTCAATTTCCTCCATATCTGAAAATTTATATTATATAAGTTATTTAATGGTTTCTGAAGCTATTGCAAAATATATTGTTTTTTTTAACTTGTTTCTCAGTCTATTCAGCATTTGTATATAGGAAAGCTAATGATTTTTGTGTGTTTTGTAACTTGTTATTTTGTTTAAAGTGTTTTTAGAGTCATTTATGTATACTATCATGTCATCTGTTAATAAAGATTCTTCAACATCTTCCCTTTTTATTTTTAACTTAATTGATCTCTTTCAGTTGTCTTTTTTAATAGTTTTATTTTTTTAATATTTTTATTTTCTATATTCTTTGTTTACATTCCAAATGATTTCCCCTTTCCTGGATCCCCCCCTCCCCATATGTCACATAAACCTTCTTCTCTCCATTCTCCAATCACCTCCCTCCTTTTTCTCTGTCCTTGGAGGGAATACCCCTCCAATGCTAGATCAATCCTTTCCAGGATCAGAACCTTCTCCATACTTCTTCATGGGAGTCATTTGTTACGCGATTTGTGCCTTGGGTATTCAGGGCTTCTGGGCTAATTAATATCCACTTATCAGAGATTGCATTCCATGTGTATTCTTTTGTGACTGGGTTACCTCACTTAGGATGATATTTTCCAGATCAAACCATTTGCTTAAAAATTTTGTGAGTTCATTGTTTCTAATTGCTGAGCAGTATTCCATTGTGTAAATATACCACATTTTCTGTGCCCATTCCTCCTTTGAGGGGCATCTGGGTTCTTTCCAGCTTCTGGCTATTATAAATAAGGCTGCTATGAACATAATGGAGCATGTGTCTTTATTGCATGCTGGGGAATCCTTTGGGTATATGCCCAGGAGAGGTATAGCAGGGTCCTCTGGAAGTGTCATGTCCAGTTTTCTGAGGAACCGCCAGACTGATTTCCAAAGTGGTTGTACCATCTTACAGCCCCACCAGCAGTGGAGGAGTGTTCCTCTTTCTCCACATCCTCGCCAATACCTGCTGTCTCCTGAGTTTTTGACCTTAGCCAAAGCAATTCTCAAATTCATCTGGAATAACAAAAAACCCAGGATAGCTAAAACTATTCTCAACAACAAAAGAAATTCTGGGGGAATCAGTATCCCTGACTTCAAGCAATACTACAGAGCAGTAGTGTTAAAAACTGCATGGTATTGGCACAGTGACAGACAAGTGGACCAGTGGAATAGAATTGAAGATCCAGAAATGAATCCACACACCTATGGTCACTTAATCTTCGACAAAGGAGCCAAAAACATCCAGTGGAAAAAAAGATAGCCTTTTCAACAAATGGTGCTGGTTCAGTTGGAGGTCAGCATGCAGAAGAATGCGAATTGATCCATTCTTATCTCCATGTACTTCTTCACTCCAAGTGGATCAAGGACCTCCATGTAAAACCAGACACACTGAAACTAATAGAAAAAGAAACTAGGGAAGACCCTTGAGGACATGGGCACAGGGGAAAAGTTCCTGAACAGATCACCAATAGCTTATGCTCTAAGATCAAGAATTAACAAATGGGACCTCATAAAATTACAAAGTTTCTGTAAGGCAAAGGACACTGTTAAAAGGACAAAATGTCAACCATCAAATTGGGAAAGGATCTTCACCAACCCTACATCTGATAGAGGGCTAATATCCAATATATACAAAGAACTCAAGAAGTTAGACCTCAGGGAACCAAATAACCCTATTAAAAAATGGGGTACAGATCTAAACGAAGAATTTTCACCTGAAGAAATTCGGATGGCCAAGAGGCACCTGAAGAAGTGCTCAACATCATTAGTCATTAGGGAAATGCAGATCAAAACAACCCTGAGATTTCACCTTATACCAGTCAGAATGGCTAAGGTCTTTCAGTCGTCTTATTGCTCTAGCTAAGACTTCAAAGTACTAGATTTAGTAGATAAAGAGTGGATTAACTTTTCTTGGTTCTGATTTAGTTTGATGCTGGCTGTTGGCTTGTTGTAAATAATCTTTATTATATTGAGGTATGACTCTTGTATCCCTGATTTTCCTAGTACTAATATAAAAAATGGTATTGGATTTTGTCAAAGACCTTTTCTGCATCTCATAAGATGATCATATGGCTTTATCTCTCACTCTTTTTATATCATAGATTGTGTATCTTGATGTACTTATATTGAACCATCATTGGAATGATGCTTACTTGAGCATGGTGGTCTTTTTTATATGGTTTTTTTTTTATATTCACTTGGAAAGTATTGTATTGGGAATTTTTGCATGTTTGTTCTTAGGGTTAAATTAGTCTGTAATTTTCTTTCTTTGTGGCGTCTTTATGTGGTTTTAGTTTCAGGTTAAGTATTGACTCATAAAGTGAATTGGGCAATATTCCTTCTGTTTCTGTTTTGTGAAATAATTTGAGTAGTGTTAGCATTAATTCTGTGCTAAAAAACATCTGGTTCTGGGCCTTTTTGTTGTGGGAATACTTTTAATGACTTTTTATTTCACTAGGAATAATAGGTCTGTTTGAATTGCTTATCTGATATTGCTTTAAGATTGATAGGTGGTAAATATTAAAATTATCTATTTCTTTTAAATTTTTCAGTTTGGTATTGTATAAGATCCAACTGATCTAAAGCATCATAGAGCATTTCTCACTTAAAGATTAAAGGAACAAAAGTAAATCACATCATTTATGTGTCTGTGTGTCTTATAATAGACAGTTATGTAACTATTCTTCTATTCCATGTGTATATAATCTATCATCCAGCAAAATTAATATCCAAAAAGACTTTTATTATAGGTGGTTTATCACAGCCTACCCCTTCCATGTCATCTATATCCAACAACATGCCTAGTTTTTTTTATTATTATTCATGTGAAATCGTATGTTCATAAGAGATAATCTAAACCTCAAATACTTTGGTATAACAAAATTTATTATTTAAAAAGTTAGAACTATGATAATTGGTTTATCTTTGATAGGTGATATATATTAAGAAAATTATGCATTTCTTTTAGATATTCCAATTTGGTATTTTGTAAGGTAGAACTAAGGATTTTCAATCATCCCTTTTAGGGAAATGTAGTTACAGGCATACTCTAGGATACTTTTACCATTCAGTTGAAGACAAATGTTCAGGTTGAGATGGCTCATTGGGTAAAGTTTTTGATGTATAAATATGAAGGCCGGAGTGAAGCTGTGATAGTAGTGTATGTCAATAAGCCCAGACGGATTAGACATAGACAGAAAAAGACATAGACAGATGGATGGCATAGACAGAAAAACCTAACCTTGTGTAGGCAGGGGTGAAACAGAAAAGATTCTTTGTCTTAAGCAAGCTGGAAAACAAGAACCAATAATCAAGCTTGTCCTATAACCTCCCTATGCACGTGCCTCATGTACACAAATATACTTGCATACATCATATGTATATGATAGATCTTAAATATTTTTAAATCCATCAATCATAAGCTATTGCAACCACTTTCCTTTGGAGACTTGGGGTTAAAAGATTCTACAATCCCTGACTTTCTAAGTCCACCCATGGTGAACGGAGCTAATTGATGCACACTAATTCTTGCTACAAAATCCATGGGATGCCCGTACCAGGCCTTTTGAAGAAAGCACAAGTTTTAAAAAGGAATCAACCCATGACATATAATCATAGAAAAAACAGTGGCTTCAAGGTAAGATGAGTGGAAAGCAAGGGTCCCTGACATCATGTCAAGGTCAGGGACAAGACAGCAGAAGATACAATGGAAATTGCAACCACTGAGAGGCTAGACAGTGCCTGAAATTACCAAGCCACTGAGCAGCTGGAAGAAATGATGCAGTATTTTTTTCACATATAAGTCTGGGCTTGTGTAGATACTTTCAAATTGAGAGGCAATTTACAATAAGATTACTGTCTGAACGTAAACCAGCTTGTGGAAAGCCTCTTGATTTTCCTTAGGATGATGTGCAAGCAACAGTTACAGATCTCCCTCCACAGGGTCTATAAATTCAAGAGACTGGTGCTAGATAATTCAGGTCCATCTGTATGAGATTCAGTCTTACTGACCGTGAACTAACTCCTCTGTGTTCCATCTTTTCACCTTTTATATGCATTATAAAATAACACACATTGAAGGTAATTCAAAATTTATACATTTTCTCTATTTTTTTTCTTGAAAAGTGGAAAGGACATGCTACAAGTTTTAAATGGTAGGAATATAAATCAGATTGGTTAGCTTTATTCCAGACAGACTAATACGAAATAATTTTAACAGCATATTGTTGAATCCACTAATATTCTACCTGCACTGGAGGAACTTTCAACCAAGGCAACAGCAACAACAACAAATAAATAATATGTTCAAGTACATACTTAAAAAAAAAACCTTCAATTGAGTAAAATTCCCTTGTTTTCTCCTAAAATGATTGTGTAAGATATTTGACCAACACCAAGAGCTTCTCTGTCGGATAAGTATTCTGGTTGTTAATACTAGAAGTATCACAAGCATTACCATGGTGATGATTTTGTAAAACTTCCTTCCAGTTACGACATCTGTGTGTAAGAATGAGGTAGAAGAAACAACGTAAAGAAACTAAGGTGCTGAAACTGCCAGTGTGCATATATCAGATGGGACAGCATCTTCAGATGGATAAGGAAGAGATAACCATGTAATTTTGCAATGAAATGATGTACAGCAGTGCCTTTAAAAACAGAAAAGGAAATCGTTTTAATGTCAGCTAGAGTTATATAGGATAGTAACATAGGTAACTGTGTTGGTTACGCATGACACAGCCTCTTAGGTGAATTTCTCCTGTCCTCTATGCCATTTTGTGAAGGGCATTTTGTAAATTAATGCACTTTACTCAACTCACCAGAGAGTAAATAACAGCAATAGCTTCAACCACTTGGAACCCTTTTGCATGGAAATAAAACACTGGTTCCACCTGCTCCCTGCTTATTTCTGCCCATAAACTTGAGCACAAGTCACCCTCTTTCCGTTGAACTCTCTGAGCCCTGCGACCTCTTGCCATGGTCATGCAATGTGATAAAAATACCCTGACAAAACCAACCTAAGGGAGGAAGGACTTTTTGTCTTATAGTAGGAGCTTCTGTCCATCATGATGATAGAAGAAACCTGAGGCAGCTGGTCACAGGGAGTCTGTGGTCAGAAAACAGAGAGTGATACTCAAGTGGACAAGGGGATGAGCCTCTGTCTCACTGAAGCCTAATCTCTCACAGGCATGCCCAGAGCCCAACCTACTATTTATAACACCTTAGAGATGTGCTTGAAGCTTGTCTCTTAGGTGATCCAGATTCTACCAAGGTCACATTTTCACATCAATTTACACTTTCACTCCAAATGTCACCTTGTTTTTTTTTTTTTTTTAATCTGCCTAACATTCTGTATTCCATAGTATCTTTGTTTTCAAACAAATGGAATTAACTCTTTTTTCTTGTGCTCATGGTAGCTTGTTCCTTTTTCTTCTTAAATATATTTACTAAGCCTAGGTTTTGTTATCTGATTAATGAAATATAAAATGTCTAATGCCATAACCTCTTTCTTTACAAATAAATATTCTGATCAATAAAAAAAATGAATGTTAAATACGTTACTGTGAATAAGATGCTAATGATTATAATCTTTTATTAAAGTGTTGCAATGAAACAGGAGAAATAACAGTCTTTTTGTTCAAGCTGATTTCTTGATAAATTAGCATTCTATTAACATACAAAGATTCTGTCTTAACAGGACAGAAAGCTTCTTTCTAAGAGAGATTGCTTAATCAGGCACTCTCCTCATGAACAAATGAAGGCAGACCTAAAGAGTGGTACATGTTTCTATGTGTATCACATCTATAGAACATATTCTACATGGATATGTTTATGTATATAGATTCCAGACATAATTTAGCCCACCTGGATAATAAAGAAGGGCATGAATTTTATGCAAACAACATACATGTGCGTATAACATATATTCATACATGTATGTATTGTATACAAATTCAAGACATAAATCATTCCATCTGAATTACATCATTTATGGAATCAAATAAGCTCTGGAAAGAGGAAAGAACATTTCCTTAAATCACAGCAGCCTTACTAAATACCTGTCTCCATTAACTGTCCAAGGTGGCATTAATATTTCACCTCAGTTGACTTACATTTCAGCAGGCTTCCTTCTAATGGAGTCTCCTTAGCTCCCTTTTAGAGAATATTTACAATGATAACTTTGTTTTCTTTAAGGTAAAGTATTTTACCAAAACATACCTGTTTCACAATAAGAATGTTTCTCCTGAACCTGTGAGTCACTTGTTTTGAGACATAATCATTGAAGGAGATAGTTCCCCCATCTCCCAGTCTCTGCAGGGTTGAAAGCTAACAGCACTAAGCTTTACCCAGCACACATCCCTACCCCCTCTGATTGCCTTTATTAGCTCTCTACAGTGCTTTAAAATGTGTCTTCAGGAGAGTTGAGCTCAGTCTTTCCTCACTGTGGAACAGTCTTGACCTCCCATTGTAACAATCACAAATAACATCTTTGCCTGTTAAGCCTGTCTGGTGCAATTATACTCAGACGTGATGAGAGGAGCAAGCCAGTGCCCAGCACCTCTGCTCACTTAAAGGATGCAAGCTTTCCTTATGTCATTCCCTATCATCCTTTGATGAGTGTTAAACTGGGATGACAGGTTGTAAATGTTCACCACCTCTCTAATCCTAGAGCCATTTGCAAGGGGTGAAAATGAAAGGAAAGAGCCCTATAATACTGCTTATGGAGAGTAAATTTATTTGAAGAAATGGTGCAAAAAATAAATGCGAACTTGTGGAGGAGTCAGTTGTATTGTAACCAGCTAAACTTCACTTTAAAGTCAAACTATAAGTATAGTTTGTCTTAGGCTGATGCTGCTATGCCTTGTAGACAGATATATTAATATATTTTTGGTTTACTCTCGATGGGTGTTTAAAGTTTAGGAAAGAGAATTGCGATCATCATTTCACTAGAGAGTAGCTTAGAGAAGTATCCAGTACATAGTCATAGATTCCAGTAAATACAAAACAGCCTGTGACGATCCTTGACCATGTAATGGATCTCCACTTCCTAAAACGTATTTCTTCAACCATTACATTTGATCATTCTGGCCCATTTGCTTTCTATATCTAGTGTATCAGAGAGAGAATGGTAAGCTATAAGAGCATGCATGTCAATAGTAATTACCAGACATTTCTAACAGAGCAGGGATAAGACTAGTGAACAGTGAGGAGGCAAAACATATTCAAAATGACAGTCAAGAATTTACAAAAGACATGTTCTCTGAATCGTTTTATAAAACACATTTGACTCAGATATACTCCACTCTTTTCAGTCGTTCTTTGAGTGTTGCTCCCTTTGGACATTTTCAGGGTAATTTAGCTAGAAAGCATTAGGTAGAGCAGTGATGACTTGTGATTTATTGCTTGTGGTGAAAAGAAGATAAAATAGGAAAGTTGGTAATTCTACTTTTGAAAGGCAACACACAAAAGATTCCCCAAACTCTTGTCTGAATTAAGTCCTAAAATGTGGCTACAAAGAATTCTAAATTGAAGTACAGTTTAAAGATACTATTTGACTTCTTTCAAATTCAAACTAAAGTTTGCATGGTGGAACTTTTAGATTCTTATACTAAATGGCTAAGCATATTTGCCCAATTCAAGTTAAATGTATATTTGAACATTTAACCTTAAATTGTATTCTGAAGTAATAACAAAAAGTATCCCTAATGAGATAATATCATATTTAAGTTTTCTTTTTTACTTGTCAAACCCATTTCTCCTTTTCTTTTCATTAAATGTGAATTAATTTTGAGACAAAATGTCAACAGGCTCGAATAAATTGGCAGAATGTTATTCTAAAAAATCCTCACAGAATACTTTCAAATTGCCAACTCTCATTCATGAGTAGGAGGATCATCTTTACACTAGACTTGTGATGCCACATTATTCTACAGAAAACAAAGAATGGAAGTGATTGAGATATAGTGCTCAGATATTAAGCCCACCGTGAGGTAAACAAGATGAACATAATTTCAGATACAGATTGATAATTCAAAGGCAGCTTAAACTTCTTTAAGGATTCTCCCCTGAATCCAGAAAGAAATAAAACACTGCTTTAAGCAGCCCACTAATTGTAGACTTTGCCTTAATGATAAGAAGCACCGGTGTGAATATTCATTGACTACTCCTTTACACATAGAATAGTAAGTGCTTTGAAGAATGAACTAGTACCTGATAAAGTGTATGGCTGAGCACTATGACCTCCACGTCAGACACAGAGGTCTGCTCCTTGGGTTTTTGTCAATTTGATATAAGCTACAGCCATCTGGAAACAGGGAACTTCAATCAAGAAAATGCCTCCGTCACATTAGCCTCTATGAAAGTATGTGGGGATTATTTTGGATTTATGAAAGTTGTGGGTGGGCTCAGCCACTGTGAAGGATACAACCACAGGGCAAATGGTCCTGGGTATACAAGAAAGCAGAATGAGCAAGTCAGTAAGCAACACTCCTCCTGTTTCCAGTTTCCTTCCCTGTTCTTCTGGATGACACTCAACCCCTTGAGGGACTTGTAAGATAAAATAAGCCTTTTCATCCCCAAGTTGCTTTTAGTCATGGTGTTGATCACAGCAACAGAGAAACAAATTAATATAAGACACTCAAAAGGTACTCCACATCACTGTCTCTCAAAGCAACCATTAAACCATCCCACATGGCATCTGCTACCTTGTCTCTGTTTCCATCCTTTCCCCATTATAAAATGGCAGTGTTGGAGTACACAGCATGTTGTTGTCCTGAGCTCTCCATGAGACAACTATGGCTCAATAACTTTCTGTCTCCTTTGGCAACTCAAGATGAGGGCTTCAAACAGAATAAAAATGATTAGTTTTTATAAAATTTGTTCCTTTGAAAAGGCATTAACTACTATCCAATCATTACCCTAAAATGGGATGGCAATGCTGCTAAGAAGATTGGGCAATCACTACCCTCATCCACATGCATAAATTCATTTATATTTCACTTCATCTGCAGAACACAGCACTACTTATGGATTTATGGATTATAGAACTAAGATTTATCAAATGGAGTATTTATCAATAATAATACAACAGAAGTAAGGAGAGCTGAGAGCCAGATAATCATTAGACAGGCTTCTGTTGGTGCTCTCCACTCTAGTTGCCTTGATGCTTCCTTCTAATCCATTTTATTGTTCTCAGTCACCAAGGAACAAAAGGATTACAGCCTGAGAAATAAAACTTGAGCACTCATTAGAGATCTCTACTCATGGAAGTAAACCAATAGCATCAAGCTTAAACATTAACAAAAAGTTCACACACACACACACACACACACACACACACTATTCTGTCCATCCAAGTTCCCACAGAATGTTGAAAACTACAGAAGTCTCCCAAATATTCGGTCGATGAAGGAGAGGGCCACATTGCTCAGGCAGCTCCTCTACCAGTAGTGAGCCAGATACAGCATCCATGACCGGGAAATTTAATTTCCTTTTCTGCTATGCATATTCTAACAGTAAATGCCATGACATCTTCAGGCTAAGGCTCTAACCATGCATTTCAATCACAAAGCAGCTTTCTGCTTTGTCTGTGGAATCTGAATATTCATCAGAAACCAGCAGCCATGGAAAGCCATTTGGGGAATAGCCAGGCTGTACTGAGGCAGAAATTGACACTGGAATGCCTTTGCAGTAGATCACACGCATCAATCTCCTCAATAAAGCCCTTTACTGCCTCAGGTCAAGACCTGCTCAAAATCCAGGTCAGCAGAACCTCTTAAATGCCAATTGGACTGGGCTCTGTATTTTTCCATCTGTAACTCACAAAGCAGCTACAAGGAAGAACCCCCAGAGAAAGACCCTTTTCATCGTTGCTGGTAATGTGCAATGCATGCAAAGACATCAGAAAATGCCATTGGATAACTGACAGAAGATGCAAACATAGAATCTAAGGAGCGGATACCATGAAAAATGCAATAATGGCTATTATTTCTTTATTTTTCAGAGAGGTATCAGCCACTGTAGCCCAGACTGGACTTGAACTTCTGGGCATCAAGTCTTCTGCTCCAGTCTCTGGAATGCTAAGACAGCAGATACAAAACACTGGGCCTTGCAGGATATTAAAGATTTATTTTTATTTGCTTTTCTATGATTTCTGAATATGTAGCTACAAAGGCTAAAAGAGGGTATCAGATGTCCTGGAGCTGAAGTACAGACAGTTTTGCACAGCTCAACATGTTTACTAGGAAATAAATTCGGGTCGTCTGGATGAACAGCATCACTCTTACCCTCCAAAGAATCTCTCCAGCCTCTTACAGGAACATTAGACGTCCCTTATTCAATCGTAAGAGACCTTTTTAGCCTACATAGTCATAGTCTGGTTTTTATTTAGTGACTTTAATTATATGTATATTATATGTATGTATGGTATGTGTGCATACATGTAGAGGCCAGAGAGACACTATGAGTATCTTGCTGTGTCATTCTCCATTTTATTCCTTAAAGATGGGGCCTTTCACTGGATCTAGAACTATGCTAGGGGCCAACAGACCCCAGCAATCCATCTTTCTCTGCTTCACATAGCACTAGAGTCACTGGTCAGGAAGCCTCACCTGGAGTTTGGTTTGTTTGTTTGTTGTGTTTTTCAGTTATTGTTTTCATTTGGTTTGATTTGGTATTTTTGTTTTCAGTTTTATTCATGTGGACTGGGAGGTTTGAACTCAGATCTCTGTACCTGAACAGCAAGCTCTCTTGCCTTATTACCCATCTGCCAAGCCCTGTGGATCTCATCTTTTTTCATGACCTCCATACCCAGCACTGCCAGACTTCTGTACAGCACACAATGATTCCTTTAGTTTCTCTTTTCTTTATTATCACTTTTTAAAAAAAATATTAGATATATTCTTTATTTACATTTCAAATGATTTCCCTTTTCCTGGTTCCTCCCTCCCCAAAAGTCCCATTAGCCCTTTCCCTTCAGCCTGTTCCCCAATCAACTCCCTCCCCCTTCTCTGTCCTGGCAATCCCTTACACTGCTGCATCAAGCCTTTCCAGTACCAGGGGCCTCTCCTTCCTGCTTCATGGACGTCATTTGATATGTGAATTGTGTCTTGGGTATTCCGAGCTTCTGGGCTAATATCCACTTGTCAGTGAGTGCATATAATTTGTGTTCTTTTGTGATTGGGTCGCCTCATTTATCACTTCTTCTTGTGGGATCTGCACACACCTCTGCAGTGCAAATTCCACATAGGACTTAGTTCTCTTGCAGAATTCTCATTTCTTGGGCAGTCTCCATCCCAAACAGGAAACATTCCCAGTCTCCTGAAATACTGCCATAGGTAATCATCATCATCGGTTCACAAATCTGTAAGCTCTATACTAAGTGATAAGTAACTTATTATCTTTATTGATATATTTGCCATCTTTGTAGCTCGAAAGCCTAGGAGAGTGTCTGACGCCGAATGGGGTAAGCTAAAATGAAATAATGAATAGGTAAATCATACACACATAATCCACATAGCATTTACGTTCAAGTATATCACTTCCACTGACTGGCTCTGTAAAAGATGGCACTATCTTTCCTCTATGCATCTAGGTATCTTCATTAGTGAGACATGTTATTGAGTGGCCTCAAAGAGTTAACTGTAAATGATGGGTACTTAGGGCATAAGCACTCTCTAGATTCTTAATAACTAGTAAACAAGAACAACATCACTGACACCACCAAGATTAAGGTCATTATCATCTTCTCCAGTGGCCACGATGCTGAATTTTACAGAACCATACATTTGAATTCAAAACCCCTCTCCTTACTGGTTCCTTATCTTAGGCAATTTACTTGGCTTCTCTCTAATTTAGCTTGTCTCTAAAATAGGGATAGTAAATGTACCCATATCATTAAGCTTTTTATGAAGTTCAGTTAAATTGTGTGTATGCTGCAAGGTTTCATCATAGCAAGCGCTTCCCTAGTGTGCCTGTTTTTCCATCTTAAATCACTGTCAGTACACATGACTTTGAGTGTTGCCTCAATAGATATCCTCATCATCACGGTACTTGTATTTTTGCCTCATTAGCTGACAACAGGGAGAAGAAAAGTCACTGAAAGAGAAAATGTGGCCTGTGTTCTATATTAAGCACAATAATTTCAAGGAACTCTTAAGAAAATAAGCTTTGCCATTTTATCTTTTGACTGGATTGGTAAATAGTTGTACTAGCCATGGGCCTGCTGGTGGTTATGTCCATCCCTGGAGTATCAGTAATACTCTGTATACCGTGAAGCAAGGACAAGATACTCAGCATAAATTGAAAGATAACTCCTAATACTGCTTCACTGAGTCTTTCCAGAACAAGGGGCCACTCCTCCTTTCTTCTTGTACCTCATTTGATGTGTGGATTATGTTTTGGGTATTCCAGTTTTCTAGGTTAATATCCACTTATTAGTGAGTGCATACCATGATTCACCTTTTGAGTCTGGGTTACCTCACTTAGTATGATGTTCTCTAGCTCCATCCATTTGCCTAAGAATTTCATGAATTCATTGTTTCTAATGGCTGAATAGTACTCCATTGTGTAGATATACCACATTTATTGCATTCATTCTTCTGTTGAGGGATACCTGGGTTCTTTCCAGCATCTGGCAATTATAAATAGGGCTGCTATGAACATAGTAGAGCATGTATCCTTATTACATGGTGGAGAATCCTCTGGGTATATGCCCAGGAGTGGTATAGCAGGATCTTCTGGAAGTGAGGTGCCCAGTTTTCGGAGGAACCACCAGACTGCTTTCCAGAGTGGTTGTACCAATTTGCAACCCCACCAGCAGTGGAGGAGTGTTCCTCTTTCTCCACACCCTCTCCAACACCTGCTGTCTCCTGAATTTTTAATCTTAGCCATTCTGAGTGGTGTAAGATGAAATCTCAGGGTTGTTTTGATTTGCATTTCCCTAATGACTAATGAAGTTGAGCATTTTTTAAGATGCTTCTCTGCCATCTGAAGTTCTTCAGGTGAGAATTCTTTGTTTAACTCTGTACCCCATTTTTTAATAGGGTTGTTTGGTTTTCTGGAGTCTAACTTCAAAACCAGAATGGGGAAGTGGGAAGGGGTGGGTGGGAGGACAGGGGGAGAGAAGGGGGCTTACGGGACTTTCGGGAGTGGGAGGCTAGAAAAGGGGAAATCATTTGAAATGTAAATAAAAAATATATCGAATAAAAAAATTAAAAAAAACAAAAAACAGAACCAACCAACCATACAAGCAAACAAATAAACAACAACAACAAAAAATCTTATACTTTCAACACACAGTTCTTCTGGATTTTATTGAATATCAGTTTCACTAATAAAAAAAAGAAAAGAAAAGAAAAATAACTCCTCTGCTTCATAGTGGGCTGATTTTCTTTTAAGGTACATGTTGGACTATGGGGGTGCAGCTTAGTGCTAGGGTATTGACCTGACATATACAAGGTCCTAAGTTTGGCCCCCAACATCCCTGCCCAAAGTCACCTCAAGCCTCTGCCATCCTTGTCCCTGCTTTTACTTTTAGCAAAAGTTCACTGGTCTACTCTAGTAATAACCTCAGTATGTAGCCATCATAGCTTAATTCTGTTCTCCTCAAAGCCTCCACTACATCACCTCTTCTCGTTCTATAGCTCTGTAATGCTGGCTGACAATGAAACACGCACCCTTTAAAATATAAGAGCAAACCTCATAGATTTTATTCTTGATATACATTTTTTTGTTCTGAAATGTTTTCCTCTCTGTGAATCTCTTTGAAATGTCAGTTTGAAAGAGTTAAAAGCAGTGCCTGAACAATCAGAGAGCTTGGAAAGGCTCAAGGGAGAACTGTGGGAGAGGTGGGGGGAGAGGGAAGGCTTTAAATTTGTGGTATACTAATGGGATCATTTGGTGCCTTGACCATAAAAAAAGCAAAGGCACATTTCTCTCTGCCTCTTCCTTTTCCTTCCCTCATCCTTTACCTTCCTTCTCCATATCTAAAGACGAAGGTTAATATTAAGCATCACATTAATGGTTGTCAAATCAATCATGATTTCCTCTGAGTTATGTTACACAGAAGCAACATGCCTTATCAGAAATCAAAGAAAAGACAGTGCCAAAAGTGGATGAGCTAATGTAAAATCACTTACATGGGCACTCTAGAGACGGAAACCCGCTTAATATTTAATGTAGTCATTAACCTAAGAATAAGAGGGAGAGGATAATGGATGGCCGACTCCCTTAGCCTGTGGGACGAGGTATGAAGTGAGCTGTCCCTTCTGGGATCAAATCGACACATGTCTAAAATCCATAAAGTGGGTCACAGGTGAAGGGAAGTGGAAAAGTCTCAGAAGTCCCAGATGTATTGTGCTGAGTGGACACTTGAGCTTGCCAGTCATGACTGAAGTTGACCATGCCGAAAGATCCAGAAGCGGTGTCAAGTGAATTGCTCAATTAGCTTGTTATGGCAACAGACATGCTGTCCCCAGCACATATGGTCAAGCTGCAGTAAATAATCAATTATTAAAAGATCCTATCTGCAAGAAGCATTAATCCATCAGGATGTTGAAGGGTTTGTTTTTGTCTCTGTTTAGCTTTGGTTATCATAGAAAGAGATGTCTGCTTTCACTTGGTGGCTGCCCAGAGTTGTCCCAGAGAGCCGGGCTGTCAAAAACAATTAAGAAAGCAGCACTGGGGAATGCAGGCCAAGTCTGTAACAGCAACATCCATCTGAAGAGAACTGCAAGACAGGAATGCCATAATGCTCTAGAGCGCTGAAGAAGGCAGAGGTGTTGTATACTCTGTGTTCACCATTAAGCAAGTTCAGCCCAAAACAACAGTGCCAGTACAACCATTTCCCACAAGCTATGGGAACAGTTGCTTTCAGCACACTGTTGTTTTATTTCATTGAAAATTCTCTATTGCATGTCGTCTTCTCAAATGTAAATTTCCAGGGATGTCCAAGAATTCAACCTCATCACAGCGATCAATTATAGTATTTTTGTGATCAACACTTCAGACTTGTCGTCACCTTTCTTCCTCTTTCAGCATGAATCCTGTCACTTAGTAGAAGTTTTTAAATAGGGACTCATGGAAATAAGTGATTTCCACGGACTGAGGAATTGACTCAGGCAAAAAAATAAAATAAAAAATTGTTTTCAATGCAAGCATTAGGACATGAGTTTGATTCCCAGTTTCTATAGAACAACTGGGCCTGGCGTGGTGCCAAGTTCTTACTCCAGAGACCAGAGGCAAGTGGGGCCCTGAGTCTCACTGGCTATTTAGTCTAGCCAAATCCATGAGCTCTAGATTCATTTGGAAACCCTTCTCCAAATAATATGACAAGCAATTGAGGAAAATATCTACTGTTTACCTCCAGTCTCCACGAACAAACATATCACATACACACACACACACACACACACACACACACACACACACACACACAGAGGAGCTATTAAGTTCAGACTTTGGATATCTGGCACCAAAGCAAATACTGGGCAGGTGCAGCATCTGGTATGTAATGCTAGCAGTCAAGAGTCAGTGAAACAGGATTTTCAGGGTAAGTGATCTGGCTAGACTAATTGAGTAATCGCTGGCTTTTAGTAAGAGACCCTGCCTGAACACATAAGGTGAGGAGTAATTAAGACACACCCAAGTCAACATCTGGTCTCACACAAATTTTCACACATATGCCTGCCCTGTATGCCCATTCCCACACATGCCCACATGACTATATGCACACATGTAGTCACATACACCACATACATACACACGCAAGAACCAATTTAAATAAAAATAAACCATTGTTTTCTGAATCAGAACAAATTTTTCTTTTATGGAAAAAGACAAAATATCAAAAATTCATTAATAGACTACGTTAACTGCCCAAGACCATCAGAGTAAGCATGATTGTGCCCAGGTGTTCTACTCAAAATGTTTTTTGGAATCATGGATGATTCTTCATGTGTTTTTGTTGTTGTTAAACTTGTTTATGATGCTTTACTCAAAAAAATTCAGTTTGTCTGAGAACACCAAGAACAACAGGAATGTCATCATCTGGTTATATTTGAAATTATCAACATTTAAAGAAAAAACAAACTTCTGAGATGATTCATCTGGATGTCCTCCAAGAATTTTGTTTAAAGAAATCCATAATTAAAAATAACAAGCCTTCAAGCTAAGGGTCGGCCGTGTATGTGTTGGTAAGCGTATACACAGGTAAGAGATAGAAGCAAGAGAATCAATTTTCAAGGTCATGCTCAGCTATATATAAAGTGCACAGTCAAATTTTTTAAAAAAAAATCTAAATTAGAAAGGAACGAAGGAAGGAACGAAGGAAGGAAGGAAGGAAGGAAGGAAGGAAGGAAGGAAGGAAGGAAGGAAGGAATTTCTATTGTAAAAGGGATATTCTAAGTTCTATCAGAATGTCATGGTAGCACTGGCTCTTAGCTCTCAGACCAAGACACAAAACTTTTCTAGAAGGCAAAGAAGGAAGCAGCAAGAATGTTCTTGACACAATAAATCCCCTTGTGTCTATATGTTGAACTCTTTCCACTTATCATCACTTTCTCTCTTGCTCTCTCAGACCAGTGACCACAATACACAATGATGAAGCTTTCAGGACAAAATCTCTCTTCAGTCCGCCCTCTTTACTCCCACAAGACTTCAGGTGCTGCACAAGCCCTGACCTGGGCCTTTCAATTAGGAGAATTTATCTATCTTCCGAAGAAACATTGACAAGTACTCTAAGCTGTAGGTAAAGGAGTCTTTGAAGCCAATCACTGCACACACAAAAGAAATAGTATTAGATGACTCATGATACAAGTCTCGACTTGGAACATATTTTAACCATACATCTTCCATTTTACCTTTGCCAGGTACTCTCTTGACCTGACATATTCTCAGATCACAGAAACCACGTGCATCAAGTAAGTAGTAGGGGTTTCCTGTGACCGTGACTCCAAATTGAGCTGGAAGCCAGATTAGAATTTTTTTTCATTAATGGTTCTAAGACCATAGAATTCTAAGCCTTGAAGGCTGTGCTCATAGCCTTTCTTTGTACCCTAAATAATTGATGAGTTGAGTTTTCTCTCCAGTAAAAAAAAAAAAAAAAAAAAAAAAGAATGTAGTCTCCCAGACATTAACCATAAAGAGAACCATAGCAACATGTCTCACAGATCATGTAGCCTAGAGGGGAGTTGCCAGCTGACTGGTTCGGTTCCTGTAATTGTAAAAAAAAAACTTTTCTTCATTATAAACACTTTTTATAGTTTTATTTTGAGTTGAGTACTGGAGATGAAGTCCAACCCTGCTCTCCCTATTTCATGCTAGGCAAACATTCAACCATGAGCTATACTCCAGCACTGACAAAGCAGTCAAGATGATCAGCAATTTAAGAAAACTTGCTGAAATTGAATGAATTTAATACATAGAGAGAGACCACTAAAAAAATTAAGAGATGTTGTGGGAAAGAAGAGGTAATGATTTTATTACGCTATGTAAGCATGTTCTCACAGAGATAAAGTATTTCATTCATAAAATAAAAACACAGGCATACCTACACATTAAAAAAAGAATTTTACAAAATCAATAGCAAAATCATTTTAACACCACCAATATAATGTGATGACAAAGTTAAGGAAAATTCACAGATAGAAGAAAACGCAAACATAACGAAGTCACTAAAGTAGCATGCAATAGAGGTCCAGAAGGGTGGGTAAGGGATAACATGATGGAGGAAATTAATTTTAAAATTAAATTGAATTGAGAGCTATATATTCAAAGAATATCTCCAAGGGCCAATGCTCCAAGGGCCAGAGACCAAGATGAAAGGGGACAGTGGGAGACCCAGAGGATAAGGGGGAGAGCTGAGGTGCTGTCTTCCGACTGTGATGTGGCCTTTGCAATGAACATCAGTGTCTGTATCAGTGTCTGTAGGTGCATGTACAAGCCTACCTCAAAGAGAAAAAGATATAAATGTGAAAGGGGAGTCAGTTAGGAAGAAACGGGGGTCAGTGGAAATAGGGGGTGGTGAGAGAAATGGACATAAATTCATCACTATAAGGTATACAAGCATGGATTTTTTCAAACAAGAAATAATCGTTGAAAGAATAAAATAACATGATTTCTCAATGATCACTCTGGAAACCAATATGTGTGTGTGTGTGTGTGTGTGTGTGTGTGTGTGTGTGTCTGTGTCTGTGCAATTATTACAAAATTCTGATTCCTAAAATTATTTTCAATATAAAATATAATACAACCTGTAGTGAACAGAAAGTAAAAGAAAAGGATAATTTTTTTAAATAATTAATTTGAAAAATCTGCTTCCCAGCATCTTTTCCGAGGACTCTCTGGAAGGAACTCCTGCCAAAAGCAGGAATGAACTAACCAACTTTACACTGTGTACAGGTGCAGAAAAAATAGCCTGGCGTCCTGAGAAACTTCATCACAATATCAGCTACTCCTACATGGGACATTCCTGTTCTGATAGAAACCAAACAAGAGTGGACCAAAAAGCTGAAAGACTCCGAACAAATGAAGGTTTCTTTGACAATGTGCAGTGACGGATACAAGCCATGACAGCCATAGACCCTTCAGTTTTGTCACTCTGGTTAGATTTCAGGAGTAACTGACAAAACACAGAGAACCAAAACTGAATGGTTTTATGTGGGAGGGGATTATTAACCACTGAGGGGAAACTTCAGTACAGTAAGTACAACCCACTATAGAATGTGGCGTGAATGTTTTCTTTTTTAAGGTTTTACATCATTGTAACAATGTGAGCCCCAAATGTTGTCTAACAAAGAGGTGGACTGGTGAGTTTCTGGCAGGAGGATGGGAAAAGAGAAGGCGTGATTAGAGAGGGGCAGAATTGAAGAAGCTAATACCTCCACAGTACCACGTAGCTAAATATTTTCCACAATACACCAAGCTAAAAGAACACAGATATAATTTGAAATGTATATTTTTAGGAAATTGAAGGTAAATTCAGATACAGCAGAAAAAATACTGACAATCCTTGTCACTGGGAGTTATAAGTTGGGGGAAGAAATGAGAGAAACACCTTTATTTCCTTTTATTCCTTTTTTCTTTTTCCATACACTTCATAAAACAGTGGTCTTTTGGCCTTGGTCTATACGAAGCAATGGGATAATGCGTGTGCAAACAAATATATTTGCTTTTCACACAATGTACAAAAGTTACTCATCTAAAGTTATACCTTAATGACATAGAGATAAAGAAAGCTGTCTAAAAAGCCTCTGGAGTCCATCACATTTCATGAAAGCAAGTTCCTAGAGAGGTCTGAGTCCCATGTGGGAAGATCAGAAGAGACACACAAACAAACCATCGGTCACTAGAGACAGCCCTTTGACTTCGGAAGTTATCCATTTTATTCTAGGAATGTATTTTTATTACTTGTTTTCTTTTTCAAAAATCTATTTATTTTAACTTATTTCAGGGTAAAAGGCACAGGCTATGCTAGACCTCTAGATGAGTTTTACAAAAGACAAAGACACTGCCCTTGAAAGTGTTAGGGAGCAGTAAAGTGTTTTTAAACTACTCATACAAAAGGTTAATAGGTATGGAAGAGAGTACTTGGGAGTATTTGGAAAGAAGCAAATAATGTGAAATACTGAAAATCAGCAGGTAGGAAGAAGGATGAATCACGTATATCTCTGAGTGGAGTTCATCTCACACATCTGCTGCAACAGGCCCATGGAAGCTAAACACTATAAAAGTGTAGGACAGTCCCAAACTGGAGCAGTGCCCCGAGCAGTAGACAGAGGTGACTGTGTCTATACCAAGGAAGAAACTCTCACCCAAATATTAGTAGCCCTCTGAAGAAACAAAAGAAAATCACTGCACAGGTTACAAAGGAGCTTGTGCCCCAGGGAGAAGGTTACAGAAGAATGAGTGAACCACAAGTTTCCATCCTCTGAAATTCCACTGGTATCACAGATCACAGATCCTGCTCTTGTTCAAAAAAGGAAAGGAAATTCCATCAAATGGGGGGAGTGCCACCAGCTCAACAGAAAGAAAGCATGATATCAGTCAACCATGCTGAAAAAGAACTAGAAAGATGAAATCAAACAGCATTCCAGAGCACACCCCAACAAGCAGATAGGATATTGCTCTTTAAACATAATTGTTTAAGGATTGAACCAACACAGCCTGTTAAACTATAATGTAAACAGACTGTCTTTACACCCCAAGTAAAATATCCAAGAAAGGATGTGTTACCTAAAGATATGAGACCAGAATACTAGTTAAGGATATTGAACTGCAGAAAGATGAGCCACCTCCAGAATCAATAACAGCGTTTTAGTTAGGACCTTGAGGGTATGTGCTGGCCTTATTGACTGTAGCCAGTTCCATTCTGTTAAACCAATGACAGTTGATGAGACTGTACCCTGGGGTGAAATTACCACCGGATTCATCAATGATCCTTATCGGACAATAACCAGTGAGCGAGACCTGAAAAGTCTTCCTAAAGCGAAGTTATCCTAGTGAAGGAATCTGGTAAATATTTCCTTTTGATGCATTCCTAATTTTTTCTTTCTTTTTGAATAGCTCTTTAAAATACCTAACCCTAGAACTAGTATGTAAAGAACATTGCATCAGACCTGCTTTATAACCTTAAAAGATATTATAATAACACCAATCATTTCAGATCACAATTGGCAAAGTGGTCTCAATCAACAGAAATACTGCAAACAATTATTTAAACAAGTAATAAGTATTGCATGTTATTTCTTGTGATACTTTCAATGGGCTTAAAGAGTAAATCTTACTACTGAATCATCCTATTGATTTAAATGTTGAAATAAGAAAAACCCTTGACACATGGTTAGAGTAGACAGTAGTACCATTAATATGACACACTCAATAGTAACTAGTGTTGTACTTGGGGGTAGAGCTAGCAGGACATAGCAGATCATAACCATGTTAATAAGTTTTACATGAATGATTAAACTCACATTTTAAATCAGTTTGAGTTTTGACTACTGTTAATGAAGATTCATATGTTTACCTATATTCACAGACTGAGTATATTGAAATATTCTTAGCCAGTACCCTAGGATGCATAAAATATGCATGTGCACATACATACATACATATCACATGTATGTGATGTATGATTTTACATATCTATGTACATATGTATATATATACATATATATGTATTTACATATTACCTAGTTAGTCATTAAAATAGGAGGGACACGGCAGTGTTCCTCCTCAAATACTGTTGTTGAGAAATACGGTGAGCAATATTCTGCTTATCATGTTGTATCAAGTACCAACAAAGTTTCCATATATACAAGTCACAAAGCATCCTTTGTCATAAACTGTTTGCTTTCTTGCTGCAGACCAGAGTTCATGCCCGCAGGTGTACATGCTGATGAGCAGAAGGCCAAATAGTTTTTACAAAACGTATCCTGAGAGCTACATGCAAGTGTGGTAGGGCAGGCCTGTAACCCCCTTGTTCCAGAGTCTGGAACTGAAAGGTCACAGTTTTGAGGCCAAGAAGGTTACATAGCAAGAGCTTGACCAAGGATAAACAAAAACAAAAACAAAGAGAGAAAGGAAGAAGGAAAGAGGCTTGACCACAAAGACTACTAAGAAAAAGGAAGAGTCAAAGAAAAAAGTTTCCACCTTGGTGCAAGGAGAAGAGGGCTCTCGTGCAGACATTTTGCTCCTTTGATGCTCACAGTAAATATATCCAGGCTGAAGTGGTGTCCAAGCTGAATCTGAGAGCTCACAACTCTGTTAACAGGTTCCTCAGACACTGAAATGAACAAAGAACCAGCTTTCTTTGTTTATATCCAGCCAAAGCTTCCATTCACAAAGCTAAGTTCTCACCCAGTTTGTCATGAATATAAAGAACCACAGATCTGAACGGGTTCCCTACTTAGACATGCTGATCCCAAAAGACTATAAAGAAGGGCAGTGAAGGTGTCTGCATGGACTCCGCGATCTGTGCCAAAACCACTGCCTGGCCACTGGAACTAACACTAGTGTTCTGTATTGTGTCTCTTTGTCCTATGCTTTCCCAGCATAGGAGACCATCCTGTGAGAGTGGAGACACCGGAGCAGTCGAAGATGGATGAGCATTCACCTATGAGGCTTATCAGCTGGGAGCAGAAGGTAGACACTCTCTCCTGGAGTTTTGCTTTAGAACTTAGAACTGAGTAAAATGAAATGTGTTTCCCTTATACATCTGCAAAGGTTTCCTTAGTGTGCCCAACAAGGCTACGTTTCAAGCTTAACAAGAAGCAGAATGGATGCTTAGGGGTTTTTTTTGTTTGTTTTTTTTTATTTATTTTTTTTTAGTCTCATTTGCTTCCAGTGGTTTTAAATAAGGCATCACTGATGAAATTACCTGGGCTACACTCTTGCCACCTGATATTGTGACAAGCCTCTTCTGAGCCAAGGGCATTGTCAACTTCTGTACTATATGCCTTTTCTACATGTCTCCTCTACTGTACATGTGAATTCAAGGAGAAAGATTTTCATTTACCTGAGGTATAACTGACAGCTCCTGGAAAGATCTTCATTTAAAGAATTGGGCTGTAAAAGGAGACATCTAATAATGACTGATAAGATGACTAGGTTCTAGAATTGATAGATTAGTAGTGGACTCAATTCCCAGGAAAAAGAACTTGGTCAAGATACCTGTTGATGAGTAAGTTTTAGCAATTTTATGTTTCCTTCTCATATAGACAACACTTTAGATACAAGATTTGCTTAAAAATATTTTTAAATCTTAATTTTTAAGGTATTAAATTGCAGTTTGGCTAATAAGCTAATTCTGTATATACAAAAAGAATGTAACAAGTTTATTGCTCCCTTTGAAGAAAATCATATTTTGCTCCTTTCCTGTTTCTAACACTGAACTAGAAGTCAACATTAAACATTTAATTCTTAACAATTTTCACCTATCATTTGTGAACATATGAGTGGTTCTTTTACATGATTTTGCTATAATATTATTAAACATTAAATTAAGTTAAACATTAAATAAGCACTTTGGTGTCTAGAGAGATGGCTCAGTCGATAAAATGTCTGATATGCAAACATGAAGTCCTAAGTTCAAGTCCCAGAATCTATGTTAAAGCTCAAGTGTCCAAGCTCCCTTAGCTTGGATGGAGAAAGTTATATCTGGCCAGGAAGTCTACAGATGAACATCAGGTTCACTTGAACAAAAGGAGGATCTTGTAAAAGGAATCCTTTTTTTTTTAAAGCCATGTGATCACAGGAATTATCTTGTCTTGTGGTCTATCCTCTCTCAAAAAGTAAAACTCTACCAACAAGTGAGAGACCCTGTCTCAAAAAGTAAATCTAGAGGTGAAATTGAGGAAAAACACCCAATGTTAACCTCTGGCCTTCAAACACATGGGTATGTGTACAACCCATGAATGCACATTTGCACAACCCCAACCATGTCAACAACAGCCAAATAACAAATTTTTTCTATAAAACAAGTTAATAAAGTAAAATTTAAAATACATAGAGTCATGAATACATAAACATAAATACATAATACATAATATATAAACATAATACATAGTACATAATACATAATACATAAACACCCAGAAATCCTCAGTTGCACACAACTTCAATAGTTTAGAAGCCAGAGCTACTTTTAACATGGTTCTTTTGTTATAAGCTCATTCTCCACACTGTACCAAACATGATCATCATTGTAGTAAAAGTACAGGAGCCGAATCTTCACTAATTATAATGTAAATAATAGCATTAGTCTCTCAGAGATGACAAATGGAACTTGTGTTAGATGCTCACAGAAGGTACTTTTGACAATTTCATGTTTTTTTTGTTTATATCCTACACCAAACCTGAATCATAAAGAATCACAAAGGAAAAATTTCTTATATACTGCAAAAGGATCCTTCCTATAGCCAGTTTTCCCCATGAATTCTCTTATATGGATATTCTCAGCCAAAAAAGTGAAACCTAAAGAACATGGTTAGTAGCTTATGCTCAGTGGTGGTATTTAGCATCTGTTAAAATCATGTCTTCACTGTAATCACAGGTACTTTCCATGGTGTTCAAATTAATATGAAAAGCACATGAAGCATTCTGCAGTAGAAATCAGAAGGCTCACAACACTGTCAAGAAGGGGTACAGTAACAGGAATGTGTTCTACCCAATACGTGTTGTAGCATGTGCCATTTTCACCATTGAGAGCAGCGCCAAACACTTTGTCTTTCAGTTAAATATCCAAACTCTTTATGCGCCTGATTGATCTACATGTCACATAAAATGGATATGATATGAACTGGTTATTGTTCTGGGTTTCCAAGTAGCTTAAAAGTTTAAAATCCTAAACAGAGGGAAGTTGAACAAGGGGAAACAAGGCCAGGAACTTTGGCCACTTAAGAAAAGTTTTTGTTGTGTTTGTTTGGTTCTTTGGTTGATTGATTGGTTGGTTGGTTGGTTGGTTGGTTGGTTGGTTGGTTGGTTGGTTGGTTGATTGGTTGGTTGGTTGGTTGGTTTTAGCTTTGGCTTTGGCTTTGGCTTTGGCTTTGGCTTTGGCTTTGGCTTTGGTTTAGCTTTTCAATCTGTGGCTACACAGGGCATACAAAAGAATTGGAAGCTTTTTCATAGACAAAGTAAAGAAGCCATGGATGCATCATTGCAGAAGGCTGGATGTTTATAGAATCAGAACAAAATGCTTTTGCAGTAAATGAGGCCAACATAGCCTTGAACATTGGAAATAAACAGAAAATATTATCTTTGTAAAAGCCACGGTTTCACTCTGTCTAAAGAGATGTGATTGCTTCCATGGCTACTCTCAAAAACACCTTGCTGGAACTTTTGTCCTTTTGCATGTAGGAGGTAAGGAAAGAACTAAAACACAGAAAACAGACAGAAACCAGTACCTAGAAACAGAAACTTACCTAGATATTTCAGCTGACCTGCAGAACTTTCTCTAATATGGAACCTTTCTTTCCATTGGCCACTCTTGCTTACAGAGCCACACTTACTGTTTTTTAATCTCCTCCCTGAGAAGTATGATCTAAGTGTACTAACAGTTATCAGCTATCTATGATTTAATACAAACAAAGGCTCCAGTGTCCACCAATCCTCCCTTGGTTTCTCCATCAGCTTTTCCACTCTAATTTAATTGCTGATTTGCCTGGGTTCTCTCTCTTTCTCTCTCTCTCTCTCTCTCTCTCTCTCTCTCTCTCTCTCTCTCTCTCTCTCTCTCTCTTTCTCTCTCTCTCTCTCTTTCTTCCTTTAAATTTTCCTGTCTATTATCCTCTTTCTCCTAATCCCTTAATTTCCTCTCTTCTTGTTCCTGTTCCCTTTTTCTTCCCTTTGCCCCTCCTCCATTCTATCCATGAATAGGTTCTCACTATGTGGACCATGCTAGCCCATAATTTACTGTGTATCTTGAGCTGGCCTTGAGCTCACAGCCTCGTGAATACTGGGATTACAGGTCTTTTTTTTAAGATTTTATTTATTATTATATGCAAATACACTGTAGCTGTGTTCAGACACACCAGAAGAGGGTGTCAGATCTCATTACAGATGGTTGCAAGCCACTATGTGGTTGCTGGGATTTGAACTCAGGACCTCTGGAAGAGCAGTCAGTGCTCTTAACTGCTGAGCCATCTCTCTAGCCCCTGGGATTACAGGTCTTTAAGTGAACATTTTTTATATCTACTTAATCATCTACAGATTCTAGTGATGCTAACATAGAAATGTTGACTATCCACAAATCACCATTTCCTCCTGAAAAGTCACCTCTGAGTTCCAGGTCTGTGCAGATAAGTGTCTACAATGCTTTATTATCTGAAATGCAAGTTAAAGAAAGCAAGCCTGTGAATACAAAACTAAAATGAAGTACTTTCCTCCCAAACCAGACTTTTCTCTATTCTCTCTCTCAATTGGTTGCAATATCATACACCAAGTCACCAATGAGAGACTGCCTATCACTCAAGCCCACTTGTCTGTAGTAACAGTGCAGGCACTGCCCTAAATCTGCCCTTCTACTCGAATGTAATCTCATCAATATCAATGTGGTAAGTCCCACTGCTACCTCCACTTAACAGGTGAGGAGACTGAATCTCATAGAAATTATGTAATTCTCCTCTGTAGGACATAAAGCCATGCCAGAAAGTTTGGTGAGGTAGAGCAGGTCAAGACCTGAAGATTAGGTGGGCACACACCTGAGGTTTACACAACTTCTAGCTCTCTGCCAGACTCCTGACTTGAAACATTCCCATATTAAAAAGAAAAAAAAAAGTGTCCTACTGTCACAGAGGCTCAAGACAGAGTTCTCCATGCTAATGAGGTACCTAGAGGCCTGGAGGGCTTAGCTAATAAGCTTCCTTTCCCAGACATTCCTCCCTGTGAAAGGTATTTAATCTCAGGCACACCCTGAAAAATGGAGTATGGTTTTACACATCCATTCTCCGCCATTTTCCTCCATGACAATAAACTGTTCAGAAACATAGACTGTCTCTTTTCATCAAGCTCTGCCATGGGGACCCATGAAGAAGACCTTTGCCTACAGATACACAGCCTAATCTCCCATAGAAGGTCTCTCTGCCCTTCCAGCCACAACTGCCACCAAGCCGGTATCTGCCAAACTAAGGACAAACCGGCTGGAACAAGCCAGAGTTCCCCTTCCCCTCCCACTCCCTCCCCAAACCCTACCCTGGGCTAGACACTGTCCCCAGCCTACTAACCCCTGACGGCCATTCTCTGCTCTTCCTGAGCTCCCAGTGGCTCCTGGATATCTAAGAGTTTGAGAACCCCATGGCCCAGGTGTTGATGCAGGCCCAGAGAAACTCCTGAGCCAGCCCTGGCTTTCCCACATCTCAGACTGCACTTTCTCACCCAGGGAGGGTGTATCAGGACTTCTCTACAGCCCAGCACCCATCCAGGGAGCCAGTCTGTGATAAGGGCAGTCAAACTTCCAATGTTCCTCCTCCCCAAGAGGCCAGGTCCAATGGCAGAGTGGATGAGGACCTACACTCCTCTATGTACTTAACTTGTTGGAGTCTAGCCTGTCTCATCATCCTCTATAGCACTACACTTCAGTGAGATTTATCAGTCCAGCTTCTTGATTTCTTCTCTCATCTCCCATCTCCACTGCCATGTCTTACTAGGTTTCTTCTCTCATAGACCAGAAAAAAATTTAGCTAGCTTCTTTGATCCACAGTTTACCTCAAGCCCATCTTTCTCATGACACTTTCTAAAGTAGATGCCTGGAGTAATTACCACTCTGCTTTTAAGTACCAGTACTCCCGTCTAACCTTAAACCTTAAGTTTTTTAAGGTCTCTAAACATGTTCTGGTTTGGTGAATTTTCTGGTTGGCTTCTGGCTGGGTTGATTATTATTATAGAAAGTTTTGGCAGAACCCAAGGAAGACTGTTAAAATTAGCATCTTAATCTGCTGATAACTTCTTTAAGCTCTTTTACTTAGAGGACCAAGAAAGTCCTCTATTGGGGAACATTCCACTTTGACTTGGCTGTTTCCTAATTACTCTAAGGAGCAAGTTTAAAGGAACACACGGGAAGATCTTACATGCCCTGTAGGCTATGTAAATGCCATTATTCCATGATTCCATGGACCCACGCAGATAATATCATATTATGTTCTGCTTGAACTTCACAGTATATGAAAGTGAACTTCTGCATGGGAAACACTGTGTCAGACCTGCTAGCTCTGTAACTCAAAAGCTTAGTGATCATTATTCATGGTGTCAGCCCACTGTGGAGAGCTTATTCCCTAATTTATATCCCTTCAAAGTATTACAGAAAATATACAGAACTACATTCAAAATAAACCTTGGATTCTCACTCTACACAGAAGGTAATAAATAACAGAAATTTTACCAGAGGTGATGGAAGTCGCATGCCACATACAAGAGTTCAGCATTCCTGGGTGGGAAAGACAAAAGACCATGCAAAAGGTGAAGGACTTGGCTTCATTTTTCTAGAGCATTTAGGGGAGGGATTTGAACTCGGTAGCCTATGTGTTGGCACACAGTGATGTCTGACTCAGTACACACCTTGTACTGTGTGTTTGATGGTACCTATCTGAATAACCTGGAGAGAAGCAATCAGAAAGACTATTTTATGAATGTGGAACAGTCTGATATTTTCTAAGCAGAAGAGCTGGTTGTCTTGACCTGAGTCTTGTACTTAAGTCACTCTATTACACTGAAATGGGGGACAACACAGTCTCCCATTACAGTGCTATTTCTTCCAATGCTGGTTTTCTTGAATAATGAGACTCTGAAATGAGGTTCGCTGTGTATTAACATGAGCAAACTTAGTAGACATTTGACTTTGATCCTAACCAGCTGGAAACCAGAGTTCTGAAAACATTTAAACATGACAGGAATTCATTTCTTAATCTCACTCTTTAATATCTTTTTCTTATTAATGTATAGTTATATCATTTCCACTCTTCTCTTTCTTCCCTCCTATGCTTCTCCCTTGCTCTCTCTCAAATTCCTGACTTATGATTTTTTTTTTGCTTTAATTGTGATATTAACCTCATTGCTTTAATTATACTACAGGGTAAATGTTTAAATTTACCAATCTGAGTCTTTCCCAAAATTCCAATAATTACATAATTGTAATGATGTAGCTATCGGTTTGAATTTGGTAGAAATCTAAATCCAGCCCTGGAATCAATTGTAGTTACTCTTCCTGAATCCCAAGAACAAGCAGTGAGGTCTGAGCAGATGTCAGAAGGTCTAATTCCTTTGTTTCTCACAAAGCTTGGGTTTTTGCAATTCCCTTTTCTGTAGAGGAAGTCTGACTACATCTGATATGTGGTGTTTTCTCTTAATTTAATTGAACAGGGATGTCAGGACAGCAACCCAGCATCCTTCAAAGGAGCAGTTTTTAAGGGCTTTGGCCATGAATATCCAGTCCCCTTAGTCACCTCCTGAATTGGTGATCTGTGTCACCACCAGTAAAGGAGCTTGAGCTCTGAACCCACTCACTCTTTTACTAGGAAGCAGTTTTTCTCTTTTCTCTCTTCTCTTTACCTCCTTCCCTTCCTCCTTTTCTCCCTCCCTCTCCTTCTTCTCTCCCTCTTTCCTCCCCATCTCTTGCATTCCTCTTCTCCTTCTATGTATATGTATGTGTGTCTGTATGTGTGTGTCTGTTTCCATTTCTGTGTGTCTGTACATGTGTAGATGCATATTTGTGCATGCATATGATTTTATAATGCCACTTGTGCTAAAACCTGTGATTTCTACCTAGTGAGATGAAGCCCAAATCAGTTACAGGGGATCTGACTCCTGGGGCCATCAAGGGTACCTGCATCCAAATGTGCATACCCACACAGAGAAAGACATAAGCCCAAATAATTTTAAAATAACAGAAAAAAAAATCTCAAAAATTGTTAAATAAAAATTGAATCGTGATGTGTTTACTATCGGGCACAACAGCTGAGGATAGAAGATCTGAAAAATGGGAAGACCCAGGGTTCTAATAGCTGAGTGCAGGGAAAGGGGCGGGTTCATGAACCTGGATGCTCATGAATTTCGAGGTGCCCTTCATTGGACTAACATGCCTCCTTGCTGCCCTTTTTTAGTATTCTGACTCCCTTCTATTCGTTTTCATTTCAATTTTTCTCTTATCTTTTTATATTTCAAAGGACAGCCAAGTTGGTAACATGTTCAAGACTATATAGGCAACAAATACAAATACCACATTGAACTAGGTTGATCCCAACATCTCTGATCTTTCCATAAGGCATATGAGTTCCTGTTATGATATTGAAGAATTATAGTGAAGTATTACATAGCTATGAAAGCTGATGATGCTCTTCCTATTATGATAAACAAGGAAAACCAAGTTATATAACAATATATTGTCATTAACTTTTGTGCCACATGCAGAAATTATATTGAAAGGAAGTATATTAAAAGTTTAATAATAACAATTGTCTCAGCCCTGAGCAGTCTGCTATCTAACAGAAACCCCAGAAAGCCAACACACTCATGAAAATTGAACAACTCTCTACTCAATGATCACTGAGTCAGGGAAGAAATAACGTTTTTCTAAAATTCAATGAAAATGAAGGCACAACATATGTAAAACTATGGGACATAATGAAAACAGTGCTAAGAGCAAAGTTCATATCATCATAAAGAAATTAGAAAGATCACATACCAACACCTGAAAACCCTAGAAGGGAAGAAAACAATCAATCAAGCACCCTGAAGAGGAGTAAAATAGAGGAAATAACCAAAATCAGGGCTGAAATCAAACAAACAAACAAAACACTACAAATAATCAATGAAACCAAGAGCAGGTTCTTTGAGAATTTCAACAAGATAAGCAAACCCTTAGCCAAACTAACCAAAAGACAGTATACAAATACAATCAGAAATGAAAAGGAAAAAAATAACAACAGACACTAAGTAAATTCAAAGACTTATTAGGTCTTACATTAAAGCCTGTACTCCTCAAAATTGGGAAATCTTAATATAATGGATGATTCTCTAGAAAGATACCATTTACCAAAGTCAAATCAAGGTTAGGTGAACTATATAAATAGCTCCAAGGAAATAGAAGCAGTCATCAAAACTCTCCCAACCAAAGAAAGCCTAGGGACACATGGTTTTAGTGCAGAATTCTACCAGACTTTCAAAGAAAAACTAATACCAATACTCCTCAAACTATTCCACAAAATTGAAACCAAAGGAAGACTGCCAAACTCAGTCTATGAAGCCAAGTCACCCTGATTCCTAAATCACACAAAGCCTCAACAAAGAAAGAAAACTTCAAACTTCTTTCTCATATGAATATTGATGCAAAAATATACTCAATAAGTTCTTGCAAACCAAATCCAGGAAAATTCCAAAAACATTATTCACTGTAATCAAGAAGGCTTCAACTGAGGGATTTGGAAATGGTTCTATATATGAAAACCCATCAATGTAATTGACTATTAAACAAACTGAAAGAAAAAAATCACAGGGCCATCTCATTAGATGCTAAAAAACCCTGTGACAAAATCCAATACCCTTTCATGTTAAAAGTGTTAGAGAGATCCGAGATACAAGGCACATGCCTAAACATAATCAAAGAAATATACAGCAAGCTAATAGTCAACATCAAACTAAATGGAGAGAAACTTATTGCAGGATTTTTCCTGTCCAATCACAAAAGGCAGTGGGAGGCCTGTGATAGGACAAGGAAAAGGGAGACAGAGCTAAGAGTTGCAGAGACAGGGAGTCTCTCAGAAAAAAAAAAAAAAAAAAGCCAAGATTGAGGCAGATGGACGGGAAGAAGATCCTGATCCCATGTGGTTTTAACAGCGACAAGTAGTTTTGATTTCATAAGGTTAGAAATATTGGGATAAAGCTTTTATCATTATCATTTGGCTCTGAAATTATTCTATTGGCATCATGTAAATTGTGATATTTTTGATACATGAATTTGATTGGTTAATTAAGCTTTAAGAATCATGATTCTACCAAGTAATTAGGTGTTATAATGGCTTACCATGGGTTACGTGGGTATTGCTTGACAGTGAGAGGAACTCAGGAACTCTGCTAGAAAGATGGCTCAGCAGAAGCTCTGTGGTCCAGCGTGGCCGGAGAGTTGGCAGGCCAGCAGGAGTGCAGGAGTGTGGTCCAGCACCGTAGAAAGTTGGCAGGCTCATTTTAAAATATTTTTTAGTATTTTCAATTTCTCTAAAATCAGGAACAGGACGGGGCTGTGCACTCTTTCACTGTGTATTCAATATAGTACTTGAAGTTCTAGCCAGGGCAATGGAACAAATAAAGGAGATCAAGGGGGTACAAACTGGAAAGGAAGAAGTTAAAGTATTGCTATTTGTGGATGATACGATAGTATACATAATCAACCCCAAAATTTTACCAGAGAATTCCTACAGCTGATAGACACCTCCAACAAAGTGGTTGGATATACAATTAGCTCAAAGAAATCAGTAGCCTTCCTTTATACAAAAAATAAACAGGCCAAGAATGAAGTTAGGAAAACAAAACCCTTTACAATAGCCACAAATAATATAAAATATCTTAGTATAACTCTAATCAAGCAAGTGAAAATTTGTGTGACACAAACTTCAAGTTGATGAAAAAAGAAACTGAGGATGATATCAGAAGATGGAAATACCTCCCATGCTCATGGATCAAGAGGCTTAACATAGTAAAAACTGGACATCTTACCAAAAGAAGTTTACAAATTTAATGAAATCTCCATCAAAATTCTAACACAATTACTTACAGTACTTGACAATGCAACTCTCAACTTCCTATGGGGAAAAAAAAAACAAGAATAGCTAAAACAATCCTGAACAATAAAATAACTTCTGTGTTATACCAACCCTGACCTCAAGCTGTACTACAGAGAAAAATTGATAAAAACTTCATGGTGTTGAAATAGGAACAGATAGGTTGATCAATGGAATCAAATCAGAGACCCTGAAATAAACCCACATACCTATGAACACTTGTGTTTTGACAAAAGGCAAAACCATATAAGGGAAAAAAGAAAAGATCTTCAACAAATGATGCTGGCCTAACTAGATATCTGGGTGTAGACATGCAAATAGATTCATATCTATCACCCTGAACAAAACTCTAGTTTTAGTGGATCAAAGACCTCAACATAAAACTGGGTATACTAAACTTAATAAAAATGAATGTGGAGAATAGCATTGAACTCACTGTTATTGGTACAGGAGACAACTTCTTGAACAGAACATCAATGGCTGAGGCTCTAAGATCAACAATTAATAAATGAGACCTCATGAAACTAAAAAGCTTCAGTAAGGCAAAGGAAACTGTAAGTTGGACAAAAGAGCAACATATAGAAAAGGATCTTCATGAACACTACATCTATCAGAGGACTAACATCCAACATATATAAAGAGTTCAAGAAGTTTGACACCAACAACCCAAATAATCCAATTTAAAATATGGGGTACAAAGCTAAACAGATAATTCTCAAGAAAGAAATCTCGAATGTCCAAGAAGCACTTGAAGAAATGTTCGAAGTCCTTAGTAATCACGGAAATGCAAATCAAAACAACTCTGAGGTTCCACCTTACACCAAGCAGAATGTCAAAGGTCAAAAGGACTACACATACTAGCAAGCTTGTAGAGCAAGGGAGCACCCCTCTGCTGCTTTTGGGAGTACAGACTTGGACGACCACTTTGAAAATCAATTTGGCAGTTTCTCAGAAAATTAGGAATAGTTTTGCCTCAAGACCCAGCTATACAACTCCTAGACATATACCAAAATGATACTCAACTTCGCTTAGAGCAGCTTTATTCATAATAGCCAGAAACTGATAACAACTTAGATGTCCCTCAGCTGAAGAATGCATAAAGAAAATGTAGCCCATTGACACACGAAATATTATTTAGCTACTAAAAAGAAAGATATCCTGAATTCTACAGATAAATCTGTGGATCTTGATTCTGAGTGAGATAACCAAGACTCAAAAGGACATGCATGGTTTGTACTCACTTATAAGTGGATATTAGCTGTTTAAAAAAAATCCAAAGAAGTTAAACATGAAGAAAGGCATGAGAAAGGATGCTTGAATCTCACTTAGAATGGGGAATAAAATAGTCGGACGCAGATGGAGGTAGGGAACTGGATAGGAGAGTGGAATGGGGAGAAGAAGGGTGGGGGGGATTTTGGAGCAGGTGTGGAGAAGGACAGGAGAGCTGGCCAGGCAGTCATTAAAATAAATAGAAATCTTCTACTGAAAGGGGTGAGGATATGGGGGGGGCATCTCCAGGATTAGACAGAGACCTGGAATAGTGGAGGTGGCCATGGTTCAATGTGGATGACCTTAGCTGTGACTCACAGATTTGGTGATATAGAACCTGAAGAGGCCACCTTCTGTAGCAAGGCAAGAACTACAGTGGAGCAATAGGGCCACCAACCCACCTACAAATTTTTAAAGCACAATTTTGCTATCTACAAGAAATGCAATGATGGGGAATGCACTGAGGGAATGGCCATCCAATAACAGACCCAACTTAAGACCCATCCCATGGCCAAGCAGAAATCCATGACACTAATAATGGTACCTTATTATGCTCGCAGGCAGGAGTCTAGCATGACTGTCATCTGAGAGGCTCTACCCAGCAGCTGACTCAGACAGATGCAGGCACCCACAGCCAAACAGTAGGATGAACTTGGGGGCTCTTACAGAAGAATTGGGGGAAGGATTATGGGCCCTGAAAAGATACGGACTCTACAAGAAGACCAACAGAGTCAACTAACCTGGACCAGTAAGGCTTTCAGAGGCTGAACCACCAACCAAAGAGCATACACAGGCTGCACCTAACTGCTGCTAATATGTGGTAGATGTGCAGCTTGGTCTTCACGTGCTATTGCCAGTCTGTGGGATATGTTCTTCTAACTGGGCTGCCTTGTCTGGCCTCAGTGGAAGAGGATGTGCCTAGTCTATCAGAGACTTGATGTGCCAGGGTGGGGGGAGATATCCAGGGTGGGACCTCCACTCCCTCAGAGGAGAAGAGGAGAGGGAAAAAGGATAGGATGTAACAATTGTCTCTGAGCTATTAAATTGTGAATGACTTTTTATTTCTTTTACTGGATGTCCCTATATAACTTATTTTCCTGTAAGCATTCCTCGCATTTATAATTTTATAAAAAGGATAAGAAAAGAAAAGAAAAAAGGAAAGGAAAGGAAAGGAAAGGAAAGGAAAGGGAAAGGAAAGGAAAGGAAAGGAAAGGAAAGGAAAGGAAAAAGGAAAGGAAAGGAAAGGAAAGGAAAGGAAAGGAAAGGAAAGGAAAGGAAAGGAAAGAAGATACCATATCCTTTCATCCATCAAAATATTTACTGACAGCCCACTCAAGGTTCGGTGCTACAACCAAAAGCCTAGCATAGAGGCTTGGCTGTAAGACAAGAATGCCACAGCATGTGAAGGTCACATGGGAGACTCGAACAAGAGAGGACACACATGCATATTCTTCTGCAGTTACTACACCGCTAGCATTACAGAGTAGGATCTTTACTTCTTTGTGTATCCTGTGTGTGATCTCTCTCTTTATTTCTCTGTCTCGGTCTGTCTTTCTCTTGCTCTCTCTGTCTCTTTCTGTCTCTCTTTGTCCCTCTCTGTTTCTCCCCATCTCTGTCTGTCTCTCTCTATGTCTCTCTCTGTCTCTCTCTCTCTCTCTCTCTCTCTCTCTCTCTCTCTCTCTCTCTCTCTCTCTCTCTGTGTGTGTGTGTGTGTGTGTGTTTATCTGTGTGTCTCGCTGTATGTGTGAGTAAATACACTTGGGAAAGTCAGGCATCATTTCTTCATGTTTGACGTAGGTTCTCTATGTTCTTCACTGTGTGTGTATACCAGGCTAGCAGGCACGGCAAGTGTTTAACTCACTGAGTCATATTCCCAGTCTAAAATGGTATATATATATATATATATATTTTAAATCTTTATAGAAGAGAAAATCAGAAACTTAAAAAAATACATTTTTAAGCATCAACAAAATTATGTAAATTTTACTAACCACAATAAAATTACTTACTTCTTTCTTTTGGAGAAATAAAAAAAAATTGTTTTGATTGGAACATATGACTTGATTGTGGAATTGGAGTAGAATATAAATACAGAAATTATAATTCTATGGGAAAGTGTTTCAATATCTTCAGAGACTATAATTAAGATTATCTCATTGCAGTTGCCTTTTGTCTGTAGAGGCTCAACAGCTCTTCAGGCTCAGCAAAAGGAAGACTTGTTCTTGCCATCTTTGTTTTGCCTGCTCCCTACGTTCTTTGTTTTCTTCTACCTTGTCTATAGAGATTTGTCTTATTTGGCTTAAAGCAAGAGTGAAATGTTAACTAACATCCAAAGTCACCCATCTGAATTTGGCACCTGTAATGTGAATAAGTGCAGGGTTGTGACCAGACTAACAAAACAGGACTGCTCCTGGCACTCTGTACAGCGGTGACAAGTGTCAACAGGGGCAGGCTGAGGACTGACCAGAACAAAGGGGCTGAGTGGCCTCTAGCAGCCAAGTCAGGAAGATCAAGATGTACTTGTCAAGAGCTTATAGAAGCAAGAGGCATTCACAGACAGTAAACAATAAACAGAACCTGAGCCGCCAGCCTCCTCATCCTAATATAGAGGACGTGGTGGCATTTGCCTGCTGTTTGGAATTTTCCCTCTTCTAGACTTTTTCCTGTGACTTTTCTCAGATGTTTCAGACTACTTGAGTTCCCCGCCCTGAGGATTTGATCTGACTTCTCCTTCACAAGCTTTGGCTAAGCCCTAACTATATGGTCTTTACAACACTGAGAGAAGATGAAGTCACGAGGCAGAATAAGGAACACAAAGGAGAGATCAATCTGTAAGTCACAAAAGAGGTGACCCAGTCCCTAAATTGCTTCCCAGTTTAAAACACACACACACACACACACACACACACACACACACACACACACACACACACATGAGTTTTACAGATCTCCCATCCCAGGCACAGAGGGATCATTTCCCTAAATATGGACTGAGTGAGACTCCTGAGGATAGCCTTTGCCAAGTCCTGACTGTAGCTCCTGCAACAACATATACTACATAACTCTATCCTGAATCTTCTCCATTAACAATGTAGTAACTCTAACAAGAACTGAGTGGAAATTAAGGCATTTAGGGATTTTCACATTATACTAACCATGGAATGCAGCCAATAGAAGATAGGACCAGACAAACATTGCTGTACAGTCCTGGAATTACTGAACTTGGCAGGATGTCACTGGTCCTACAACAGGTAACAAAGGTCCTCCAGCCTCAACTCAGGCAGAAATAGTTTGCTGAGATTGTTCCTTCTTGTCAGTTTGGGGTAACTTATCATTGATAGTACAAAAGGAAAATAAAATTCTTGTACTATTCAAGAACTTAGCTCTTTCTTTTTCTTGTTAAAATAATTGTTTTTCCAATGAAGTTTTTATAAACCTAGATTTTCATAGGAGTATTTGAGTGCTGTTATATTAGAGGGGACTATTTTAATGTATTATTATTTTCAAAGGGCCCGGAAGTCATTGTAAATAATACATCCTTGGGTTACTTACAGGGTTGGATGTATTTATCCAATACCTCCTACTCTTGTAAGATGAAGAGATAATATTTTTAACATCCCACAAAAATGTCCACTGAATGGGTGCATGAATTAGGATTTGTGCCATTGATAACAGGTAGCAGAAAGAGCCACACTGCCCCTTTCCTTACTTTAGTGTAGTGTGTGGCAGTAGGTTATTGTTGAAGTTTTGTCTTTTATATTCTATTGTAATGCGAAATGCGGGCCCCCAAGACCTGGAGTCTGCACATAATCTCTATGACCCTGACCACAAGTTGCTTCTGATTGGTAAACAAAGATGCCAACAGCTAATAGCTGGGCAGAAGAGACATGGGTGGGGTTTAGGTTTTGAGGGCTTGAGCAGTCATTGATAGGAAAGTAGATTGTAATCGCATAGAGGGAGATACCTGTCCAGCTACTGTGCTGTTTAAGGCATATTGTAAAAATAAAGATTAGGTGTATCATTTCATCTGGGAACTAAATGATAAAGGCAGGTTAGAAACCCCAGGCTTTGTTTAAATATTTTTGATAGCATGTTATATATTTTGATTCTTTCCTCTAACTTACACATTTGCTTTCTATCCTGGTTTTCAAGGTCATCCGTCATACATTCATTACCCTTTATCACATTAATGTTCTTGTCAGATTCTATTTGAGGAAACATTTAATAGCAAAGTACCACAAAAGCACAAGGTACTAGAGATGGCTAGCCTTGGTTAAAATCTATATGGAATTTGGAATCACATATAAAACACATGTACGTATGTATGTATGTATGTATGTATGTATGTATATATGTATGTGCATATGTTTATTTATGTGTGTCTAGGTTTGTATATATGTATGTGTGTATATGAGTGTTTGTATATTTGTGTGTATTTCTATGTGAGTGTGTGTGTGTGTCTGTGTGTGTCTGTGTGTGTCTGTGTGTGTCTGTGTGTGTGTCTGTGTGTGTGTTTTCAAGGGCATTTCCAGAGAGGATTAACTAAGGGGTGAACATGTGCCATCAAAGTGAGAGACACCTTTTTCCAATTGGCCCAAATGTAATGGGGGCTGAGAAAACTGCAGGTATTCATGTCTGCCTTCTTGTCTCCCAGAGAGAGTGTGTCCAGCACTGTGGCTGGTATCCTCTGCTGATATTGGACTTCAGCTTCTTTGGCCTTCCAACGTAATTTGAAGACTATTAACTCTCCAGGGAGCTCCAAGCCTGCAGCACCAGATGGGGATTGATGAGGCATCCAGCTGCAGGGACTAAGTAGCTGCCCAGTACTGAGCCTCTCCAACACACAGATGGCCAATGTTGGACCCAGACTTCATAACATAAGCCAATATAATAACTCTCTCTCTCTCTCTCTCTCTCTCTCTCTCTCTCTCTCTCTCTCTCTCATTCTGTGTGTGTGTGTGTGTGTGTGTGTGTGTGTGTGTGTGTGTGTGTGTGTTATACATTCTCTCATTCTCTCAGTGTTCTTCTAGGGAACGCTGCCAAAGAAATAATACTGAGTCAGAAGAAAATATGCTTACTCTTCGGCCTCATGGTCTTTGAGCTCTTCATCCATGAATTGGACATTTTTCCTAGCCCTTGGGCTCTTAACAATACAGAATAACACCTGTGTACCACTAAATAAGTGGTACTAATAATCCAGATAGGATCTGTCTCCTTGTACACAGGAGGATGAGTATACACCACTTCATATTGTAACCTTCCTAAGGTTATGAAATCAACCCCAAGGGTGTTGAGAACAGATGTGCTCACTCCAAACTGAGGTCACCAAATCTTATCACAGGACTAACATGAATTTTCATAATACAAATATTATGTTCTTTGTGGAACTTGTTCATAGTATTGTATTTTTATTTGAAAAAAATCATAAGACATCATTATATTGAAATAAAATTCTTAATATCCCTTTTAATGTTAGCTACAATTTAATTACATTATGTCATTTCATTATGATGAGAGCACAAGCTTTGTTCTAGAGGAGTGCCATCCAATTTCTAAGAATAGATAGTAGGAAAACAGGTTCAAAAATCATAATCTCCCCTTAATAGCCAGTCTTCGGAGTCATACAAGCCATGAATATTAAAGATATCAATACACTTTCTCCTTTATTTTTATTTGAAAATATTTATGTTTATATGTTTGTGGGGGATATACACATACAGAAACAGTAACATGGGCATCAGAGGACAACTAGCAGGAGTCGGATCTCTTCTTCCTCCATGTGGGTCCCAGGGATGGGATTAAGGTCACCAGGCTTAGCATCAAGTGCCTTTACCCACTGAGCCATCTTGTTGACCCTCAAAGACATATTTGATGTCACAAAATGCATTAATAATGAAAAAGAAACATGAAGAGGCAACAGCAAAAAGGTGGACTGTATGTTTTGGTTATCAACAGATCTATTGTACACATTAATGTATTTTCATACTAGTAGTTCGTTCACATGTATGCACCACGCATTTTGTTCATGTATGTGCACTGTGCACTTCCTGCATATGTGGACACCATACAATATGTTCATGAGTACCACACCCTTCATTCACATGTGTTTCATGCACTCTATGTGTGTGAACCACGCATGTCATTCACATGTGTATTATACATTTTATTCACATGTATACCATCCACATCATTTGCACATGTGCTCTTCACATCATTCGCATGTGTGCCACGCATTTCGTTCACATTTGTACCATACACTCCATCCACATGTGTACTGTGAACATTATTTGAATGTGTACCATTCACATCATCTGCCTGTGTAGCACACACCTCATTCATGTTTATGCACAATGCACTTCTGTCATGTGTATATCATACATTTTGTTCATGTGTGTGTGCCATGCATTTCACTCATAGGTACACATGGTTTGATTATGTTGATTATGCCTCTGCCTCTGCCTCTGCCTCTGCCTCTGCCTCTGCCTCTGCCTCTGCCTCTGCCTCTGCCTCCGCAGAGCTAGAATTAAACGCATATATCAACATATCCCTCCTCCGTTCCGTTTATAGTTTTACCATAAACTGTGCATAAGACATTGGAATATTTGTCTTTCTGAGTCTGAATGAAGATGACAGTCTTTGGTGAAGCTTATCACTCTTGTTGACAGCTTGTTCAAGTAGTTTTCATAACACTTTAGAGAAAAAAGAGTGTTAAATGTCCAGTATTTGCTCCTCAGAGCAACATGGCCATGGCTACCATCATTCTGACACTTATCTCAGTGAGACTCTCATGCTACTGTGGGTGGTCATAGAAGGGCAACACAGAGTTCTTTGCTGCCATCCACACCACACTGCATAATAGCTAACCTAGAAGAGACCTTTCCTGCCAGTGTCACTGCCCCCTGCAGAGATTTGCACCCACTCACGCCGGAACAGCTAATTCACCTTCAGGACCTGCCCGCCTCCACTCAGGTCGCTTTAACTCTGCCTCCTCTGTGACACGAATCTGCCTTTCAAACGGTGATGATCTGGAAAGCCTCCCTCCTGGGGCTCAGCTGTGATTATATAATCTGTCACAGACCCCAAGGAGTTATAAATACAAGTGGACACTGAGATCCCACCAGGGACACAGCTTAGAAGCCCTTGTGTCAAATGACTTACTTGCTTCTCCTAAGAAGCAATTCTCTGTTTTCCTTTACCTACAAAAGCCCCTGATGAGCTGAGCAGTTACCAGTGGAGGCTGAGAAGCACTCAGCCATTAGCCAAGCGATTTTCCAAGTTACCTCTGATGTCAAGCACTAAAACAAAGCACGCACGTCGGAGTGAATGGTAATTGGACCACTAAGTGATCTGAATGGTGATAATTGGTGTGTCATTGCCCAATATAAGCAAAAGAGAATGCATAAGTAGGAATAATTCTGTCCCAGTCTATATGAATTTCCCATACATTAAGCAATGAAGCCACAATTACCCACAGTTTGAGAGCCCCTGGCACCTCAATTACATATGTTCTCCTCTGCACAGTTCCAATTCCTGCTCTCCGCTCACAGTTAACTTTCTCTCAATTTTTAAATGTAAGTCCATTCTGCCAGCAGTTCTATGTATGCAATTTGGTAAGAAAATAGTAATCTTGGCCTCAAGCCAATTACCATCTTATGCTGGCCTGAAAACAATCACACTGAAAACTGATTCTCACCTCGTCTTCCACAGAATGACTGACACAAAGCATATTCATCTCCACCCACCTGCACACTCACCCACAGACTGGCACACCCCGTGCAGGCATTAATCCACACACAGAAATATAATACTGACAGAACAGATCCTCCCACAGCCAGACATTTATTCTTGACAGGTATGCTACAAATTGCATTGTAATTTGGTGTGTTGGAAAAGTACCTCATGTAAGTTAGGCCGACCACCTTCGATTTCCTAGGAAGCTAAAGCTAACACTGACCTTTCTGCCTCCACTTCCTAAATGCTGGGATTATTATAGGTGCATCCACCATGCCTGGCACCATACACTTCACATTAAAACATGGGGAGATAGTTGTGCCTCTCTCCATTCAGTAGGACAAGCAGGTATTTCCCTGAATCACTTCTAGGGCTCACTGTTCCCATGAAATATTAATAACTAAAGGTATACCTCACAGATAAATTGCCTTGCTCAAATGTCCCAGAGAATACAATGTGGAAACACACACACACACACACACACATACACACACACACACACACACTTCTAAGTTTCTCTGTATGACTCAGCCCAGCACCTGTGAGTTATCAGTGCTCCTGTTTCCACCTGTGTTAACTCCTCTCTTTTGCTCTCCTTCCATCTGAAATGCTTCCGGTATGTGGGGGAACAGGGGAGAGGTTAAGTCAGAGGGTTCCTGGCCAGTGCACCTTATCTAGGAGGACTGGGTAAGGCAACAAACTGGATAAGACAGACACCGACCTGGCTATTTCTAGAACTTGAAATATCAATGAGTATCTCAAGAAAACAAACCATCCTACATGAAACCATGTTAGGTCTGGTCAAAGCCCCTCATTTGAGTCAAGCAATTTTTACATCTGTTTGCTTTTAGAAACTGCTTCCTATAATCAGAAACTCCCTGTCAAGAAATAGTCTGTTTCCACAACCATATCCTAAGATATACGGCAAAGAATGTGAACTACAGCAACCGATAGAGAAAAATATACATATCTGTCCAAAAAGAAAAAGAAAAAGGACAACTTTTGAAGAGAGATTGACATGTGCTGAGATGAAATGTAGTATTCCTTGTTTTGTAGGGAAAAAGAGTCAAAGAGTTTCAAACAAAGGAGGAATCGTGTCTTGCCCTCCCCAAATCTGAGAGTCTTTGAGGGTCAAGAGAGATTTGAGGAGGCAAAGCCAAGGCCACTCACACACCTGAAGAGTTTAACCCATGTGCAGAGTAGAGAGCAATAAAGCCATTCAAGAACCCCATGAACAGAAGCAGGAGAAAACCAAACATCCTGAAGTAATGGAGACAGGGCATGGACCACAGGCGATCTGCTCTTCTTTATAACTGCTTCATGGTGGCCTTGATCATTAAAGTTTGACATGTCTTAATTGTATACACCTTAATAATTTCTACTTTTTTTCAGTGCCTGAATTTTATGTTCGTTTGTTTTTTATAATTTCACCTTTTATTCATGAAAGCTGCACGTGGAAACACAGATCGTCAAGAAATCAGCTTAAAACACTTTTCTTCCTCAAAAAGACAGCCTGGAGTAAGCAGGTGTTAACTTAATCCCAAGCCATCAGCTCAGGCTCCTCAGATCTTCTTAATTCTTTGTAAATTTACACCAAGATGGTCAATGATAAAGAAGAATCACCAGGGAAACACACTGACCACTTACCAAATTGGTTGCCCCCCCCCAGGACCATCCACCTGATGCATTGGAGGGTGGGTTGTGTTAGTCTGTGCAGATTAAGTCCCTAGTGCAACAAGAAAGATTTAAGCAGCAGCAACACATTCTGCTTAATTCAGTCAGTCTTTTCTCCAAACAGCATGAGGAAAGCAAGGCAAGGTGCTTGCAGGATGCCTCGGGTTCAGTCGTCCCCGCCATCCCTGAATGGGAAGATGGAGACAGGAGGGCTAGAAACACAAGATCTCCTCAGCAACATAGTGAGCTTGAGGTCAGCCTGGGTTACATGAGATCCTGTCTCAGAAACAAAACTTACAAGAGAAGAGCTGGAACTGTGGTTCAGTGGTAAAGGCACTGCTCTTCCAGAGGACTGGGAGTCAATTATACAACTCAGACAGTGACTCACAACCAGGTCCAGGAGCTCTGATGCGCTCTGCTGACCTCTGACCTCTGACCTCTTCAGGCATCAGGAATACAGATGTCGCAGAGACAGCAGACATATGCAACAAAACAGCCATATACATAGAATAAAATAATAATTTTTAAAAGCACAGAACGCTCAGCTCATCTCTATATAATTGGTTTCCTTAGTTTTAATGAATGCTCTATGTGTGCCTAATTCTGCTGGCACTATACTATACTAACAAGTAAGATTTTTTCTTTTTTTTCTTTTTCTTTTTCTTTTTCTTTGTTTTTTTTTTTTTTTTTTTTTTTTTTTTTTTTTTTTTTTGGTTTTTCGAGACAGGGTTTCCCTGTGTAGCCCTGGCTGTCCTGGAACTCACTCTGTAGACCAGGCTGGCCTCGAACTCAGAAATCTGCTTGCCTCTGCCTCCCAGAGTGCTGGGATTAAAGGTGTGCACCACCACCGCCTGGACAAGTAAGATTTTTAAAGGCAGAAAGCACTTGACATTGTTGTGTAATCAGAGAAATTCATGAGACTGGGAAATAAAGCAACACTTTTTTTTTCTGAAAAGAAACTGAATCTCAATAAACTGGCCAATGGGTACAGGCTATTTATTGTCCCATGGGAAGAGATCTCTGAACTCAGATCTTCCCTAGTCTAGTATCCAGAAGCCGCACATGAGGAATTTCATGTAAAGATGCTGTTAGCATTTTAATCTGTATATTAGTGGGGTGTCCATCTGCTGTTTGCCCATTTCTGTTCCATTCCTATGATCTTACATTAGACACCATATTTCATAAAGTGATTCTTCAAAGTTCAAAATGAACATGATAAAAAAAAATTCCAATAATAAACATGTTTCCCAAAGGAGTCAGAAGGTCAAAGAACAGCTCTTTTTTTTTTTTTTCCTCTGTTCAGATTTTACAGAAAGGTAAAGCCAGGAGGTTCCATTTTTAGATCTATTCTGATGTCTTTTCTAAAAATAAAAAATTAAAGGCACCACACTGAGCTCATGTAAAGAATGAAAGGAAAATTCAGGAGACTCACACTAAAGAAGCAGCCCAGAGGCTGAGATCATCATAGGCACCGAAACCCTGGGGTTGCTGCCAAAGCGCCCACAGGATGCTCTGAAGAAGCCCAGGATAACGGAGCTGGTGAGCTAATGGTTTTACTTATTGGCTCTTATTCAGGGGTCAGGTACTTGGGTTCAAAGTTACAGACTTCAGATAATTTATTTTCAAAGTTTAGTCCTAAGTACAGACCAGTTATTCCTTGTGATCTAATTTTTTTCCCCTGCTTGAAAGCTCTTCCCACTCATTCCCCCGCAGAACCTGATCTCTGGTTTTCTTTGCTCTCTACATCTTCTCTGCTGGTGCTTATTATGGTGAAGGCCACAGATCTTTTAACAAGCCAATGAAAGTAATGATCACCCCTTCCCCCTCACCAGCAAAGTGTGCGTGGCTTCCCAACCCCCATCAGCCCCTCTCACAGGCAAATCAAGGTTATTGCCCTTTAGGTCTTTCAGAGTTTCAAATGGACTTGAGAACTTTGAAACTTGATTGAAATGGATTAAAACTAATCTACTTATGCAGTTTACAAATATTAAATTACTACAGGATATCTGATAATTACCAGGGTCTGTAAGAATTAAGACACATGACTGAATAATACATAAGAAGTAATAAAACTGGGAAAGTTAAAATTTGTAGAATATTAAGTTTTATCTTGTCTTCCTTCAACTAATAATAGGCATAATAATAATAATAATAAAAATAGCCAGAAGCTGGAAAGAACCCAGATGCCCTTCAAAGGAGGAATGGATACAGAAAATGTGGTATATTTACACAATGGAATACTACTCAGCAATTAGAAACAATGAATTCACAAAAGTTTTAGGCAAATGGTTTGATCTGGAAAATATCATCCTAAGTGAGGTAACCCAGTCACAAAAGAATACACATGGAATGCAATCTCTGATAAGTGGATATTAATTAGCCCAGAGCCCTGAATACCCAAGGCACAAATCTCATAACAAATGACGCCCATGAAAAAGTACGGAGAGGGTCCTGATCCTGGAAAGGATTGATCTAGCATTGGAGGGGAATATAAGGACAGAGAAAAAGGAGGGAGGTGATCAGAGAAGGGATGGAGAGAAGAAGGTTTATGGGACAAATGGGGAGGGGGGATCCGGGAAAGGGGAAATCATTTGGAATGTAAACAAAGAATATAGAAAATAAAAATATTAATAATAATAATAATAATAGGCATCGACCATGTTTCAAAGAACATGCTCTCCCATGGAAATAATATTTATAATATGCTAAAACTCTAGCATAATGGATTATGATTCCAATAAAATAGTAAGGGCTTGAGAGGAGAATAGCATGTATTAGTAGCCTGTGATGTATCAGACCCTGTATCATGAAAATACTCTATCATGGACAATTTGCATGAAAAATATAGCCACTCCAATGATAAAGCTACAGAAGTGAATAAAGATGAAGACATAATATAAAGACTCTAATATGAACATTGCATCATGGCAATTTCATTTTTAAAAGCTAACTCTCATGTCCACCTGGAAGGCAAACAGGAGGATTTGGGGTCAGAAGACCAGCTGGAGATGCTGAGGGACAGAACTGGGCCTTGCTAAGGCTGACCACAAAAGAGTATGCCTAAGAACGGAGCTCCTTAATAGTTACTAATTAGCCAAGTGATGCTAACAGTAAAGGACAGTGAGGACTGGCTCCTAGGATTCTGGCTTGAGAGGTATCTGAAATGGAATACCACAGAGAGGCAGCTCAGATGTAGAGTGGATGATGCGGTACCCAGTTATCATTCTTGAGCAAGTAGAACGTAGAGCAAGCCTACCAGACCACTGAGCACAAGGCCATATGGGGAAAAACAAGCGAGAAGCACCATGCTCAACTGTTCCAAAGGGCTCTGTGCACAGCTACAAAATACCATTGACACTCCGGCACCAAGCTGCACTGCTCTTGACAAAGGAAGGAATGACTTCAGGGAGCTGTGCAGAGAGAATGTGGGAACTCTGAGCTGTTTGGTGTCCTGGGTCCTGTCCACGTATTCATGGCTTGTCTAGATTGGAATTTTTATGGTCAAACCCAGTGATCAGAAGTAACAGGAAGTAGAATTGTGGGGCTTAGAGAGCCATCTGCTCCTCAAACCTTCTGTTCAAAAACAATGGCTAGTAATAATAATCTGTGTAAGCAACTCCATACAAGCCTTCAGTTCAGGGAACACTGGAGAAAATGCTGCTTCTACCAAAAAGAGTTATTTTTAGAATGTCATAGATTTTGTTTTGTTGTATGTGTGTGAGTGGTTTGTGTGTGTGTGTGTGTGTGTGTGTGTGTGTGTGTGTGTGTACACTTAAGAAAAGAGAGAGAGAGAGAGTAAAAGTGTCTGTTGAGGAATGGTTTTTTGTGTGTTCTTTAAGTTTAAATATACATAGCCACTACTGTTTTTCCACCTGGATGCATAAAAATAAGGAATCTATGAAACATCACTGTTTCTTCCCTTGCTTTCCGGGCATTTCACATCATCCTCTGAAGAAATCTAAGATAGAGATATCATGCTGCAGCTCAACAGCCCCCCTCTGGTCTTCATGCTACAATTTGGAGGACACACACAGACAGACAGACACACACACACACACACACACACACTTTAGTTCCTATTTAGTCTGTAAGTATAATACTTGGAAGAGTCAATTCAGAAGCAGAAACTGAGTATCTAATATAAACCTAGCATTAGATAAAATGTGTAAAGGCTACGTGACCTCATAATGACAACCTGAGACACAACCTCAGCTGTAAAAGCCTCTCAGAGCCACAAAAGCCCTGGACCACAGGAACCACAGAGACACACTATGGTAAGAGCAAGAAAACTACTATTTATCCCAATTGATTGTCTTCACAGCAACACAAGAAAAACAGAAGGAAAAACAGAAATTGCAACTTTATGTCAATACGTTTTTTTGCCAGAGCGAAAATTCTAGGTAAGCTTTCTTTGGCGAAGAGATTATGAAATGTGAGAAGAGCCAGGAGTCAAACAGCTTGTGTGTTTTCTCTTGGATGGAAGGTTAAAGGGCACTTCTGAACACGAAGCTACAAAATTAAGAACATGCTATGGAAGTATGACATTAGCACTTCACCATGGGAGTCAACTGGTTAAACAGTATGTACTTGTCTCTAGCGGCATCCGCTGTTAAAGTCAGTGCTGGATTTTAGCAAAGCATCCCAGAGCTGCTCAGACCGTACCCTAGAAGTAGGACTGCAGACTCATCTCCCAGCCACAGGGAGCACTGTGAAAACTTCAAGGGCAGAGCAGAAACTGGTCAGTGGTTTAATTTCTCACATTACTTGACTATTTCTGTCCTTCTGGAGAAGACACAACAATTTCTAAATTTTTTTAATAAAATAGCCAAGATTAATTAAAGAGCTTTTTCTAACACATAAACTCTTATGGCTGTTTGCTGCAGAGAAAACAAACAGGTTTTTTTGGGTGGGTTTTTTTTGGGGTTTTTTTTTTTTTGAGTCATTTGTTGAACTATGTTTTAGCTTGAATTTGCTCCCTATTGCCTTACATTCATCATTTTAACAGACAGAGGTTGTCCAGATATCGTTAAACATGACAATCAACAAGTTATTAGTAGAGCTTTGGAATGTGAAGAAGATGATGATCTCGTCGAGTTGATAGGTGCAGGGCATTTCTGTTGCTGTTTTCATTACAAAAACAAAAATGAAAGAAAGCAGAAAGCAGAAAATTGTCTTTATATATTAAAAATATTTATTAAATGATTTTAACGACCACACAGAGAGACAGCAAGTGTTTGGTGCCATGAGTATTCTTTTCTAAATGATTATTCTGAGTTTCTTCTTAATAGTTCTCTTGCATTCTATTTTTAGTTGTTTTTTTTTTTTATTCAGGAAGCAAATATAACAGTAAATGTCTTTTCCTGTGGTGAGTGGTCAAATACAAATAAGAATGACTTAGTACAGATTCTCAGAAAATATACAAAATATGTGTGACTCTATACTAGCATTGGATATCCCTTTCCATAGCATGCTTCTGTTTTATAATAAATAGAACCCTATACTGATTCCTAACAGTAGCACATCTGCTAGATATTATCGGATAGATGTTATTTGATGCCTGAAATTATATAAATTGTTCAAATACTTTAATCTTGAACCAGGGCATCTTTGTTCCCTAAAGAATAATACATTCCAAATGGACTCAGAATTATAAAATTGAACATACTTTTGTGCTTGCAGTTTGCTTTTGAAATGGCATAGACATATATATACACACACATATATAAGTATATATTCATGATGTGTGTATATATATATTACAATATTGTAATATATATGTGTGTGTGTGTATATACAACCATGTATATGTACACACTCATATCTTATATACAAACACACATATATGTTCCTATATGTATATATGTATGTATATGTGTATGTGTATACAGAGAAAGAGAAAGACTAGTTGTTATCTATTGGGAGCCTTGCTGTGTTGATTATAGATGCAAAAGTTTTATAAAGTGATCATGCAATTGCCTAAGAAAGATAATTTTAGAGATTAAAATTACACGTATTAACTAAAATTATTTTAGAAATTTTATTTCAATTTTCACCTTAGTAAAAAACATATTTTTACTAATTTGTTGAGAATCTTATACCTTGGTACAATGTATTTTGATCATATTAACCTTCACTTGTCCTCCTAACACCATCAAAATGCATCCCTCCCAATTTTGTGCACCTCCCACTTTTCTTCATAACCTGGTAAGTTCAATTATTGCTATCTATACATGCATGCTTTCGGCTTCATTCCCTGGAGCATGGTCAGCCTACAGGAGCCACACCCTCAAAACTGACTCTTCCTCATGACCTGTGGACAGTTCTTCAGCTAGGTGGGACATTCTGAGTAACTCCACGGCTCAAGCTGAGATAATAACAAACGTGATTTCATGCAGGTCTTGTGTCAGCAATTGCATCTGCTGTGAGTTCATGAGAGCTCTGCCACATCCATAAGATACTGTCTTACTTCAACCCCCGCGACAGGCTTTCGCAATATCTCAGCCCCCTTTTTCTGCAGTGGCCCCTAAGATGTGGGGGTAATAGATGCCTCATTTCCAGCTGAGCCTCCCACAGACACTTTTCCTCTTCAATTGGACCATTGTGAGGTTTCGTATTAACCAGTGTCCTAGATGCACTGATTTACGGGTATCGAGATATGATTTTAGAGGCCAATTAGAGACTATGTGCATTAAACAAAATTGCAGTAGTAAGTTCACCCTTGGAGCTTGTAAGCTCCCAGCCATAAGTTCTTGGGCAGACTTACAGTACCAGGCATGTATTTCTTCTTATGGGATAGTCCTTAAAACTAATCAGAGAGGGGTCAGTTGCCCTGATAACATTTATCTTTCAAGACATGTTATTATTGCCAGTCACAGGGTTCACAGCTGGAAGGAAGAAGGAGGAGGAGGAAGAGGAGGAGGAGGAGGAGGAGGAGGAGGAGGAGGAGGAGGAGAAAGAAGAAGAAGAAGAAGAAGAAGAAGAAGAAGAAGAAGAAGAAGAAGAAGAAGAAGAAGAAGAAGAAGAAGAAGAAGAAGAAGAAGGGAAGGAAGGAAGGAAGGAAGGAAGGAAGGAAGGAAGGAAGAGAGAGAGAGAGAGAGAGAGAGAGAGAGACAGAGACAGAGAGAGAAAGAAACAAAGAAACAAAGAAAGAAGAAGCTATTCTCCAGCAGCCCACATAGTACCTGCTAGTACTGTGCGAGCTGACCCACAGAAAGGAAGCTTCCTTGTCAATACTAATTTGATTTCTTCATATCATATGGCCAACATGCATGTTGTCTTCAGCAATAGGGTTTTATCATCAAGTGGTGTGAGAATCCAAGAGCAATGAGAGTTTATGCAAGGTGACATGAAGAAAAATGCTTTTCCGTTGAATAAGAGCTGAGTTCAAATCTTGGTTCATTCTTTCATTAACTATGTGAGCTTGAGCAAGGTACACAATGGAATTTAATCCCTGTACGATGGATAGCTTTGCCTAGCAATATTGGAGAACAAACAAGTTACAAAGAAAACTGCCAATTACGTATCTGGTTAGCACCTGTCTCCTATTTCCAAGAGTTAATCCTCTCAAGCCTAGTTGTACTTGCCTCTGTTGAGGAACCCCTTGGCATCTATGTTGCTCTTTTTACAACCACCTAGAGTAAAAAAAGAAAACACATTGAAACCCAGATTCTAATATTACTTTCTTCTTCTAATCGGCATAGCTGACTGTGGCATTTTTTGTATGAACAAATAAAAGCATTGTGCTAATTTTAAACAAAAGCAGGATAAGAGAATAACAGTACCTAATCATAGTCAAGAGAGTCATAGATTCCATACGGCCACTGAAGATTCTCAGAAACATAAATAAATATACAAACCATGCAGATGCAGTTACCAACTCTCTGGCTGGGCCTTTTCATGCCTCCATCAGAAACTCGGTGTGGGTGCCTCTCCAGGGTCCTCAACACTCCTCTATTCCCACTTTTATAACTCCTTTCTGAGACCTTTCATCAGGAGCTAGACACTGCTGATGCTCTGTCCCTCTGTGCTCCCTCTGAGCCCATCACTGCAATTCATAAAATTACAATGCCTAATCACAAGTTGTATCCTGCCAGGTAAAACTGCTCCCATTCAAACCCAATTCAGGAGCTAAACTAAGGAGTCATTCTTCTACAATGTTCTTTTTTTTTTATTTCTTGATTATGGGATATTTTACATGGCACACTTCATAACTATTAGCATAATAAGAAAATAAATTTTATTGTTAAAGATAAAATCATTTCAGTGAGACTTTGCTTTACTAGATGTCCAAAACGACCATAAACAGTCATAAACAGAGGAATAAAATCCACTATTGCCACCCCCAAGTTAAATAAATAAAGCAAAATGAGCCATATCTCTCCCACCTTGCAAGCTCTGCTTACAACTCTCTTCCACAGAGAATTTCTAGACATTCAACTTCTGGCTTCATTCCCAGACATGCCCTCCCTCCCTCGGCTGCAGCCTCCTATCCGTACAGTGTGCAGTACTTTGGCTTAGTCTGAAGTTGTATGACAAATACCTATATAGGTCCATCCCTTACAGGTGTCTTTTATACTATCTGTACTGAACTATTCTTGAGGACTTTTGTGGACTACATTGGCAACACCTCATTAGCGCGTGGTTTGTGTATTTATTTATGTCAGTATATATGCACACATCCATGGCTTTTTTTTATGTAATTTCTCCAGTATTGAAGAACTGCAGGTTCCCACAGGACCTGGGCACAAACTGTTAATTTCATATACTTGTGCAGACATAGTTGAATGGATGTTGGATATAACTTCTCCCAAAGAAGCAATAATCTAATATGGCTGAGTGTCAATAGAACCACCATATTTCTGTTGTGTGTATCATGCACCATGTAGTATCTCTAATGAAGTAAACTCTCTAAGTGAAAGAACAAAGGGGCATAATGTTTCTGGGGTTTGTGGGGTTTGAAACCCTTGCAGCATCTTTCTTTCTGTATTGTCACCCCATCCTGTTTGAGAAGATTTGGTGGCATTGCGCTTGGTCCCATTCCTTTCCTTGACGTCCTTTGATTCTAGACCAGCTCCCTAGCTACCATTCTTTCTTGTCATGCAGGTGCTGTCAGTGCAGCTAGCTCACTCAGTAGCCATCACCACAGTGAACTGTATCCTAACAGCTCCAGATGGAGGATGGGGTACGCAGCTCCCCAGGAGTGTTCTCCAATGTGATGCCATCAATTACCCTGAAGCTGGGACTGAAGTGACTTTTCCACCAAAAACAGAAAATTTCCTAGGGTGCAGCTTCTTCCAAAAGAGCCACATCTCCTCACGTGTCAGCACTCAGAAGTCCTCAGCACCTAATATTTACACCCTAATTTATGTGACCAAGCCATTAATATTCATATTTATGCTTAAACTCTGACATATATTCAATTTGGTATCATTCACGTTTCCCTGGGGAGGAAAACCCTCTTGTATTCCTGTTTCTTCCATAAAATGTAATTTTCAAAAGCGTATTTTAAGGTGTTAACAGGTACTCCAAATTATCTTTGAGGTCTGGTTCTGTAACTCAGTTAAAGGAAATAACCTTGGGCAGTGTGTGACATACTACAGAAGCAAGTGGTTTCTTCTGCAAATAGCAAGTGTGTGTGTGTGTGTGTGTGTGTGTGTGTGTGTGTGTGTGTGTGTGTGTTGGAGGGACAAGGGCAGTTTATTCCCTAAGCCCAGATCAACACTGAAAGTGACCATTTGGAACCCTGCACATAATAGCCTTGGCCCCTACATACTGTAGGCAAGATACCCTTCTTCTCATGATAGTCACCAGAACACACCCATGTTTCTGAAATGTACACAGAATCACTTTGCATGGACCACCAGGGATGTGAGAACTGCTTATAATTATAACTTCTACTTTGAAAAATTTTAATGCAAGTTATGGAATTTTTATCTACCTAACAATGTTATTTAGATGAAGCTAGTATAAGTCATTGGCTCAAGAATAAAGAATAAAATATTAAAGGACAATACCCTTCCACAACTTACGTACACAATCCTCGTTCTGTGCAATTCTTTGCATGTGCTATGGGTTTCCCTCCCTCAGTGTCCTAAACTGCAGACAATAAATTTCTTCAGAGCTTCAAATGCCATTCTTCCCTGGTTCAATTCATTGAATTCCTATTGTTTGGTTAGATAAGCACAAGTACTCCATCTAAAGGTAAAGAATTTTTCTTGCAACATTTTTTCTATTTCTGTACATGTTGTGTGGGCACACACACACACCTCTTCATGTATTCACAGGCCTATTTTCATCTAATATCAGCTTTAAAACTGTAGTGAGGTTCCAGGACATCTTATGCCCAGATAAGATGAAAATGCCAGTAACTCCATGATTGTGGATTTAATGCACTGAAGAAGTTCCAAGGACAGAGCTATCCCATATAAAACCTGGATGTGGGGCTGGGGTGGTTTACTGTGTGAAGGCACTTCCCATACAAACCTGATGACCCGACTTTCCACCCCTGAATGCTCATTAAAAGGCTGATGTGATAGTAAACATTTGTAATCCCAGTGCTCCTATAGGAAATGGGGAGCAGAGCAGGAGAGGTGTTCTGAATCTTCAGGACTTACTACTCTATGAAAATGAAAAAAAACAAAAAATAAAAAATAAAAAACAAACAAACAAATGAAAAACCAGGAGAGACGCTGCCTCAAAAACAAGATGAAATGGCTGAGGCCTAACTCTTAAGCTATCCTCTTGGCACACCCACACTTATACTTCATATAAGTGTGAAATAGATAGATGGATGGATGGATAGATAGGTGAATGGATGGATGGATGATGGATGGGTGGATGTATGGATGGGTGGATGGATGGACGGACGGATGGACGGACAGACGGACGGACAGATGGATACATAGGTGAATGGACGGATGGATGGACGGATGGATGGATGGATGGATGGATGGACGGACAGATAATAGTTAGAGCCTAGGTATGGAATTGAGATGAATGATGAGAAAGCCAGATGAGACAATTTATAATTATCTACATGGTGACTTAGGAAATGTTATGGCAGAAATTTTATCATATGTCTAATGAAACTGATATCCTGATAAATAAATTAAATTGTTATATGGAATCACTTTAAATGAGCTAGAGTTTATGTGATTTTTTTTGTTATACAGTGCTCAACAGCTAATAAGAAAACAATGTGAAGTTATTTGGAAAAACATCACACTGCCGTGATCATAGTACAATTATTCTCGTTTTCTACAAACATCTGTGGAGTACGTGTCAAGTGATTTTGTGACTTACTAAAGCATCAAGTCCATTTTATCAATGCAAAGATAATGTCCATGATGCACTGAAAACCTTAAACACATAAGATATACATGGGTTGGAACTTACTACTTATTGTTCTTGAATAAAGGCAGTATCCTCTTTGCTAAGAGAAATCATACAATATGAGTTCTTTTGAACTGCAGACATGGCTTAGAGGTTAAAAGCAATGTTGGTCTTCCAGAAGACCTGAGTTTGATTCCCAAAACCTATATAACAGCTCACAAACACCTTTAACTTCAGTTTCAGGGGATCCAATTGTATCTTCCAACCTTCCAGGCTATCACACACATGAGGTGCTCAAACATACTGAGTCAAGTCAATTAAATCTGTCACCAGATGCATATTTAAGGCAATCAACAGTTTATACTCTAGTTCATGCCACATTGAAATACTTACCAGAAAATATCCAGTATTATTCCTCACAATGAGAAGGCACCTTTAGGATGGCACTGGATTTCTGAATGATAGAAGCTTTGGGTTCTGTCAGAAGAAATTGACCACTTTCATCTTTATAAAAAGGCTTATTGCACAAGAAGCTTCAGAACACTGTTATCTTTTGCTGCATCAAAGAAGCTGCATCAAAACAAGCATTTGGTCAAGTAGGACAATGGGCGGTACACCCTTTCCCTGGGGTTTCCCCTTGTCTCTCCCCTGTTGCACTCCGCCAGACTATACCAGCTGCAGCTGTCTACTGGACTTGTCTTGTTAGGAGGGCGTCCCGACACTGCAAGAAGCAGCAGGTTGTGTGAGTCCTCACTCAGGTGCTTTAGCTTCTGCTGGTTCACAGCATAAAGGCTGTAGGAAGAAGCTATGGAATAAAATGTGAGTCCCGAATCACTTACAAACTATGAAAATGGAGGTAAAAGATATCTATTTGTGAAAAATTACATCCAGAAGCTTGTTTCATCCTCACCCCGATCCTGTGAAGTGTCAGCAAGAAGTCAGAATCCCTGCTTGGCACATGAAACCAGAAAACTCCTTCCCAGTGGTTCCCAATTATGCAGAAGAAGCTGGGCTCAGTTGAGGACCTGATGACTGTCAGGCCCTCACTTTCTATCACAGTACATATGCAACAGAAAACAAATTGTGGTGATAATACTTTTTAATATTGAAAAAAAGAAACTTAAGATTCTGTAATGTGACAGATTGTATCTGATTACATCAAATTAGTGAGAAAGTAGTGTGTGTTCTCTTCTCAGACTGGATATCTTAATTGAGGAAAGAAACCAAAAAAAAAAAAAATCATTAAAAAAATATGAAGTGAATTTCTAAACATAAAAACATCAATAGATACTCTCCTTGAAATCAAATGAAATATGAACTTGATAGTCCCCGTGAGAGAATAGATTGAAATATGGTAATTTGGGTTTTCACTTAAGGGGTTAGACGTAGGGAAGCTATAGAGACAGAGGCTGCTGAGAGGCCTGTCGCTGCTTGGTTTCTCCGTACAGAAACCCAAGGTAAATTATTGAAGTGGTCTGGCCACTTCCTAAGCGGCTGGGATAGCGGGCCCATGAAACATTAACATGACATTTTTGCAGCTTGACAGGTCACCTGGAAAAGAAGGGGAAGAATACAAAAGCCCTTTGGTGAAGATGGAGACATTTGTTCAGATGAAACAAACAAACAAATACCAAGCAGACCCACATGCCAGCTTCCTAGGAAAATCAGAAAGGAAACATGAATGTTTAAAGCTGACACCAAAATGGACTAAAGTTGACTGTTCACTGTAGTATGAACAGGCAGGAAGAGAAGCATGGAAAGCTTATGTCTCCTCCTCTACTCTTTGGAGGAACACATACAGAACTGCACTGTTCCTTTAACTTACGCTTCTCCTAAGTAATTGAGCAACATGTCCTTTGTATGAAATGCATGAAAGTATCTCCATCTTGACTAGAGAAGGATAAGAGTGGGGGAGGGTGGCTGTTGGTGTGGGTGTGTTTCTTCCCTTGGCAAAAAGGGGCATTCCTTTTCCCAGTAATAATTTTTCACACTATGTAGTTGTTACACTATGTTGTAGTCAGGGCCAAGCTAACTTTAAGATAAACCATCATTGGGTTACTGGTAAAAGACCACCTACTCATTCCAACCAGGGAAGCAGGTAGGGTAGCTGGAATTCACCTGTCTCTCTGTTCTTTCAAAATCAATCCCCTCACTCTTATCTCCAGCTCTACAGCAGATCTCCTACTATAGCTTCCCCTTTTCCCCTCCCCCCTTTCCCTTCCCCCCCTTTCCTTCCCTCACCCCTTTCCAGTGGATCACACAGATCTTCTCCTTCTCCTACCTTCTCCCATTCATTGCTTTATCCCAGTCCCCAGATCTAACAGGCATCTCTGAGAACCCACAGGCCACTTACATTAGCAAAGGAGGTATGCTAATTGCAGATCTTCACCTTCCCCTCCATTTCTCCATATCCAATCCCCCAATCTCCTGCTCAACTTCACAGCAGATCTTTGTTATGGCCTCTCTTCAATCTCTGCCCTCATCCCATGATTCTAAAATGATCTTAACGAGTTTTCCTAATGGGAAACTTGTTTTCCTAATGGGAAAACTTGTTTTCCTCCCTCCTGTCAAACCCCTACACATCCCCAAGACTATCTCAGTTCCTAAGTGTTATCTCCCAATACCTGGAAACTCATTTGACCTAAAACCCCAGTAGACACACCTATCTGGATCCCAGAAATATTTCCTATGAGACAACACAGCCACAACATTGTCCTAAAAACCACAGAGGATAACAGAAACAAAGGAACAAAACATCCATCTAAGAAAACAAGATGAGGTATCAGCACCTACAATTACAATCTTCCCAAAAGCAGATGCCTAGATACCAGTGTAAAAACAAAATCAATAAAAACACAGTATGTCTCCACTAGAGTATAGCACCCCTACCACACCAGGCCCTGTGTATTCCAGCATTGCTAAAGCACAAGAAAAGACCTTAAAATAATTTTTATAAATACAATAAATGTCCTGAAAGCAAAATGAATGAATCCTTTAAAGAAATCTGTGAAAACATGAACAGTGGAAGGAAATAAATAAAACTGTTTAAGACATGACTGTGGAAAGAGAATCAAAAAAGAAAACTCCAACTGAAGGAAATCTGGAAATGAAAAATGTAGAAACTTAAACAGGAGCCTCAGAGGCAAGCCTCACCAAGAGAATAGAAATGGAAAGCAGAATCTCAGGCATTGAAGACACTGCAAACAAGGGTATGTCAGCCAATGAAAATACTAAATATTAAAAATAAAATTAGGCACAAAACATGCAGGAAACCTCAGACACTATGAAATATGACAAGATGGATGATAAGAATAATAGGAATAGAGAAAAGGAAAGAAATACAGGTTCAAAGGCACAAAAAGTACTTTCAACAAAGTTGTAGAAGAAAATTTCCCTACCCTATAGAAGAAGATGACTAATGAGATATGGAAGCATATAGAACACCAAAATAGACTGAACCAGAAAAAACAAGATACCCTAAGCACGTGATAAACAAAACACTAAGCATAAATAATGAAGAACAGATAAATAGTATGAAAAGTTATGGGAAAAGTGACCAAGTACATAAAGGCACTTCTATTAAAATTACACCTGCCTTCTTAATAAGGAGACTGTAAAGGCCAGAACGGCCTGAACAGATGTCCTACTGACTCTAATAAACCACAGAGGCAATCCCAGAATACTATTTGCAAAAAAACTTTCAACCATGGTAGATGAAGAAAATAAGACATTCTGTGATAAAAACCACATGTAAGAAATATTTATCTGTAAATCCATCCCTAGAGAAAGCTAGAATAAAAACTACATTTTAGAGTGGTTAACCACATCCAAGCATGCACACGCACCACCACCACCACCACCACCACCACAGAAACAATAACCACCACAACAAAAATAACCACCACAACAAAAATAACATAAATCAGTACTTCTTACTGATATCACTCAATATCAATAGTCTCATTTCCTCAATAAAAAAGCAAACCTAACAGAACAAACTGAAAACAAGACTTATCCTTCTGCTCATCTAAGAATTCTACCTTAATATCAAGGACAGGTATCACTTTATGGTAAAGGAATGAAAGAAGGTATTCCAAGCAAATTGACCTGAGCAGCAAGATAGAATACCATTTTAATATCTGGCAAAATAAACTTCAAAACAAAACTAAGCAGAATACTCATAACAATATATACTCAACAAGAAAAAAACTCACCAACATGACATTTTAATTCTTAACATCTATGCACCAAACACAAGGACACCTATGCTTATTAAAGAAACACTTCAACAGATTAAATTGAATATTGACTCTCACACACTGATAATAGACTTCAGTATACCATGCTTGCCAATAAACAGGTCATCCACATGGAAACAAAACACATAAATGCGGCAACTGACTAAAGTTATAAGCATAATGGACCTAACAAACACCTACAAAACATTTCATCCAAACACAAAAGAATAGGCATTCTTCTCAGAACCTCATGGAACTGTTTCCAAAACTCACCACTTAGGCACAAAACAAGTCTCAACAAATATAAGAAAACTGAAATAATATCTTCCCTTTGATCTGATCCTCACTGATTAAGCTGAATACGAACAATAACTGAAAACTTGCAAATTCATGGAAAATGAGCAGAGCACTACTTAATGAAAAGAAAATGGGTCAAGAGAGAAATTAAGAAAGAAATAAAATAATTTCAGAACTGAATAAAAATAAATACATAAAATACCTAAACTTATGGATCACAATGAGAATGGTGCTAAGAAGAAATTTCATAGCACTAAATGCCTTCATAAAAAAAAAAAATGGAGAGATCTCATACTAGCAACTTAACAGCACACCTGAAAGTTTTGGAATAAAAGAAAGTAACAACCATCAGAAGTATACGGATACAAATGATCAAATCCAGGGACGAAATCAAGAAAATAGAAACAAAAGAAATAAGAAGAATCACTGAAAAAAACGGAAGTTGCTTCTTTGAGAAAAACCAACAAGATAGACAAACCCTTATCAAACTAACTACAAGGTAAAGAGAGTAAATCCAAATTAATAAAAATGAGAAACAACAGTATAAAGTATCTTGGGGTGACTCTTACCAAACATGTGAAAGATCTGTATGACAAGAACTTCAAGACTCTGAAGAAGGAAATGGAAGAAGACCTCAAAAAATGGGAAAACCTCCCATGCTCATGGATCAGCAGGATCAATATAGTTAAAATGGCCATTTTGCCAAAAGCAATATACAGATTCAATGCAATACCCATCAAAATCCCAACTCAATTCTTCACAGAGTTAGAAAGAACAATTAACAAATTCATCTGGAATAACAAAAAACCCAGGATAGCTAAAACTATTCTCAGCAACAAAAGAAATTCTGGGGGAATCAGTATCCCTGACCTCAAGCAATACTACAGAGCAATAGTGTTAAAAACTGCATGGTATTGGTACAGTGACAGGCAGGCGGATCAATGGAACAGGATTGAAGATCCAGAAATGAACCCACACATCTATGGCCACTTGATCCTCAACAAAGGAGCCAAAAACATCCAATGGAAAAAAGATAGCCTTTTCAACAAATGGTGCTGGTTCAACTGTAGGTCAGCATGCAGAAGAATGCGAATTGATCCATCCTTGTCTCCTTGTACTAAGCTCAAATCCAAATGGATCAAGGACCTCCACATAAAGCCAGACACTCTGAAGCTAATAGAAAAGAAACTGGGGAAGACCCTTGAGGACATCGGTACAGGGAGAAAGTTTCTGAACAGAACACCAATAGCGTATGCTCTAAGATCAAAAATTGACAAATGGGACCTCATAAAATTACAAAGTTTCTGTAAGGCAAAGGACACCATCAAAAGGACAAATCGGCAACCAACAAATTGGGAAAAGATCTTCACCAATCCTACATCAGATAGAGGGCTAATATCCAATATATATAAAGAACTCAAGAAGTTAGACTCCAGAAAACCGAACAACCCTATTAAAAAATGGGGTGTAGAGTTAAACAAAGAATTCTCACCTGAAGAACTTCAGATGGCGGAGAAGCATCTTAAAAAATGCTCAACTTCATTAGTCATCAGGGAAATGTAAATCAAAACAACCCTGAGATTTCACCTTACACCAGTCAGAATGGCTAAGATTAAAAATTCAGGAGACAGCAGGTGTTGGAGAGGATGTGGAGAAAGAGAAACACACCTTCACTGCTGGTGGGGTTGCAAATTGGTTCAACCACTCTGGAAATCAGTCTGGTGGTTCTTCCGAAAACTGGGCACCTCACTTCCAGAAGATCCTGCTATACCACTCCTGGGCATATACCCAGAGGATTCCCCACCATGTAATAAGGATACATGCTCTACTATGTTCATAGCAGCCCTATTTATAATTGCCAGAAGCTGGAAAGAACCCAGGTATCCCTCAACAGAAGAGTGGATGCAAAAAATGTGGTATATCTACACAATGGAGTACTATTCAGCCATTAGAAACAATGAATTCATGAAATTCTTAGGCAAATGGATGGAGCTAGAGAACATCATACTAAGTGAGGTAACCCAGACTCAAAAGGTGAATCATGGTATGCACTCACTAATAAGTGGATATTAACCTAGAAAACTGGAATACCCAAAACATAATCCACACATCAAATGAGGTACAAGAAGAAAGGAGGAGTGGCCCCTTGTTCTGGAAAGATTCAGTGAAGCAGTATTCGGCAAAACCAGAACGGGGAAGTGGGAAAGGGTAGGTGGGAGTACAGGGGGAGAAAAGGGGGCTTATGGGACTTTCGGGAAGTGGAGGGCTAGAAAAGGGGAAATCATTTGAAATGTAAATAAAAATATATCAAATAAAAAAAAAAGAAGACGCAGAAAAAAAAATGAGAAACAAAAGGGAGGATATAAAAACAGAAACTAAAGAAATTCAGAGACTGTAATGACAGCCTTTAATATCATGTACTCCAAAAAACTGTAAAATCTAAAAGAAACAGATAATTTTCTTACCATTTACCACCTACCAAAGTTAAGTCAAAGTCAGAAAAACAATTTAAACAGGTCTCTAACAGATAGTGAAATAGCAGTCATTAAAAATCTCCCACATGGGCTCTTCTTTGCTGGCTTGCCTTTACTTGTCAGCACATCTGTGGTAATCTACTCCTACAGGAGACCAGCTGAAACAACTAGCCTTGTAGGACTGAGCAACTACTAGATCCTTGGACTTCCCATTCACAGCTGACCATTGCTGGGGAGTTGGACTGAAGACCAACACTACCATTTGGCACTTTCAGTGTGACAGCACGGTGGAGCTTTAGTTGACATGTGGAGGCAGAAAACCGTCAAGGAACTCAGACCACTGAGCACGTGTCACTTAAATGAACCCGAGGCATCTGGTTTATTGGGTCAGCTGACAGTGGAAAATGAAAATTAGTATGTCACACATGAAACAGTCCTCTGGTCACAACAGAAGGGAGCCAGACCAGAGCTCCTCCCCAGAAGACAGATATATAGAACAAGAACTGTTTCCCTGGGATAGAGACTACTCTGATTACAGCCAGTCAGTCTATGAGTGTTCTAGAAGAGGATACTCTTAGGATCGCAGCATGGAATCATGAAGTAGGGTCCAAGAAAAAACGACAAGAAAGAGATAAAGATGCAAATCATTGGAAACAGTCCCAGAAATATCACCATCTTGGGAAAGAAGGAGCCCAGACAGAGGAGTAACCCAGAGTTCTACTCAGGAAGAATTTATATTGAAGAAAGAGCAGGAGGAGGAGGAGGAGGAAAAGGAGGAGGGGGAGGAGGAGGAGGAGCAGGAGGAGGAGAAGGAGGAAGGAAGAAAGAAGGAAGAAGGAAGAAAAAGAAGAAGGAGAAGAAGAAAAAAGAAGAAAAAGAAGAAGAAAAAGAAGAAGATGATGAAGAAGAAAAGAAGAAGAAGAAGAAGAAGAAGAAGAAGAAGAAGAAGAAGAAGAAGAAGAAGAAGAAGAAGAAGAAGAAGAAGAAGAAGAAGAAGAAGAAGAAGAAGAAGAAGAAGAAGGAGGAGGAGGAGGAGGAGGAGGAGGAGGAGGAGGAGGAGGAGGAGGAGGAGGAGGAGGAGGAGGAGGAGGAGGAGGAGGAGGAGGAGGAGGAGGAGGAGAAGGAGAAGGAGAAGGAGAAGGAGAAGGAGAAGGAGAAGGAGAAGGAGAAGGAGAAGGAGAAGGAGAAGGAGAAGGAGAAGGAGAAGGGAGAAGGAGAAGGAGAAGGAGAAGGGAGAAGGAGAAGGAGAAAGAAGAAGAAAGAAGAAGAGCACACTGTGGGAGCATATATTTCTCCTGCAAAGTTCAGCATGATGCAAGAACAGATTACAAATAAAAACAGCTTAGCATACTGATGAGTTGGGAGGCTCTGAAGAAATCAATCAATGATCTCATCAACAAGGTCAATATCTTCAATATAAGTATTATTATCCAAGAGCTCACTCAAGAGAACATAGTCAGAGGGAGAGGACTGCTGTGCAGATCTGTTCTGCAAGCCCAGAGTGTTTCTCTGATCTCCACTCACATTTATGCAATTTTGGTGGCAATAATCAACTCAAAATTCCCACAGATTGGAGAATTAATCCTCAATAGAATAATTCTTAATTTTTGGAAAGGATATTGAAGGAATGATAAGCAGCTTTGTCTGACTGCTTCAAAATTTGTGGGACATCTTATTAACCAAAATGTGGCACATGAGGTTCTGTGCCTGGAGATGCTCACTTTGCTCCTAGAGAGACCAACAGATGACATCGATGAAGTAGCTATCAGCTTCCTCAAGGAATGTGGTCTCAAATTAACCCAGGTGTCACCAAGGGGAATCAATGAATCTCGGAACAATTACAAAATATTCTACACAAGTCTGAGATGGGCAAAAGAGTTCAGTGCATGATTGAAGTGATGGTTGCTGTACAAAGAATGGATTCAAAGACAACCCTGTTATTCTGGAAGGACTTGATCTAGTGTAAGAGGACGATCAGGTTACACATATGCTTCCCTCATAGGATGACTACAATCCAGATGTTCTTAATGTTTTCAAGATGGATCCTAATTTCATGGAGAATGAAGAGAAGTACAAGGCTATTAAAAAAGAAATTCCTGATGAAGAAGACAGTGATTCAAACACAGACCAAGAAGCTGGAAGTAGCGAAGATGAGGAAGAAGAGGAGGAGGAAGAAGGAAAAGAATAGGAAAGACAAAAAGTAACTATTCATGTCAAAACAGAAATCAACCTAGTCTCATCTCACCGTACAATCTATGTTGCCATTCAGTCAAGCTTAGATTTTGAAGAATGTGCGCACAAGTTGCTGAAAATGGAATTTGCTGAGAGCCAAACAAAACAACTCTGCAACATGATACTTTATGTGCCCAACAAAGCACCTATGAAAAACATTTTTGGCTTGTTAGCCAGGTGGTTTTGTATGCTGAAAAAAAGAATACATGGAATCATTTGAAAGTATATTCAAGGAACAGTGCGACATCATCCACTGCTTAGAGACAAACACATTGAATGTTGCTTAGATGTTTCCCCATGCTTTATACACAGATATACTTCCATAGAGTGTTCTCCAGTGTATAAAGCTGAGTGAAGAGACTATGACATCGTCTAGTAGGATTTTTGTCAAGATCTTTCTCCAGGAGTTGTGGGAATATGTGGGTCTTCCTAAACTGAATGCTAGGTTAAAGGATGAAACTCTCCAGTCATTCTTTGAAAGACTGTTACCCTGAGTCAACCCATGCACTTCCCAGTTTGCTATCAACTTCGTCACTTCCATATGTCTCAGAGGTTTGACAGATGAACTGTGAGAATATTAGAAAAATATGCCCGGGTCATTGTAGCCCAGTAAGCAGAAGCTGAGCAAAAGAAACCAGCCCAGACATCTTCATCTTCAGGATCTTCCTCCGCGTCTGATTCCTCTGACTCAGATTCTGACAGCAGCAAGAGCAGCTTAGAGTGTGTATATAGAAGGGCTACTGATTATTCCAAGTTAATTGGTATTCAGCTCCTCTGCTGCACACTTGCAAGAATTTTTTTCAGTCATCATAAATAAAGATACTTTGACACCTTCCTTTCTAATGTGTATCTTTTTGATACTCTTTAGTTGTCTCACTGCTCTAGCTAAGACTTCAGGTATTATGCTGAGTAGGTATGAAGAGAGTGGACCATTTTGTCTTGTTCCTGTTTTTAGTAGAATTGCTTTGAGTTTCTCTGGCTTTGAGTTTCTGCTGGCTATGGAACGGCTGTAAACTGCCTTTATGATGTTGATGTTTCTCCCTTGTTCTCCAGGACTTTTGCCGTGAGGGGTTGTTGTATTTTGACAAAGGGTATTCTTCAACTAATATGATGATCAGTGATTTTTGTCTTTCATTTTGATTACATTAATCAATTTATATATTTTGAATCATCCCTGCATCTCTGGTATGAAGCCTACTTGATTATGGTAGATGATTTTTTTGATATGTTGCTGGATTTGGTTTGCAAGTATTTTACTGAGAATTCTGCATCCATGTTCATCGAGGAAATTAGTCTGTAATATTCTTCCTTTGTTTTGGTCTTATGGGGTTTGCATATCAGGGTAACTGAGGCTTCATAAGGCAAATAGGGCAATGTTCATTCTGTTTCTATTTTGTGAAATAACTTGAGACATATTGACATTATTCTTCTTTGCAAGTCTGGGAGAATTCTGTGCTAAAATCATGAGGGAGATTTTGTTGTTGTTGTTAAATCTCTTTTCTTTATGATTTTTACACAAAGGACCTTGAGATATATCAATTATAAGTGTCAAAAAGAAAACATCCTTAAAATTTACAGATACTTTATACAAGAGAAAGAAATCAGGGAAACAACACCTTTCACAATAGCCTTCAAAAAGTATAAAACATCTCGAGGTAAACTCTAGCCAACAAGTGAAAGACTTGTATAAAAAAAAATAAAACTTAAGACATTGAAAAAAGAAAACTGCAGATGATATCAGGAGATGGAAATATGTTCCATACTTGTGGATTTGTTGGCTTATAGTAAACATTGCCATCCTCCCAAAAGCAATCTACAAATTGGATGCAATCGCCATCAAAATTCCAACACAAATGTTTTTTATGATTATAATTGATTGCAGTTGCAATCTTTTTTTCTTTTTTTTCTTGGATATTTTCTTTGTTTACATTTCAAATGTTATCCCCTTTCCCAGTTTCCCCTCTCCCGGAAACCCCCTATCCCATCCTCCCTCTTTCTGCTTCTATGAGGGTGTCCCTCCACCCACCCCACTCCTACCTCCTCGTCTTAAATTCCCCTACTCTGGGGCATCTATCAAGCCTTCATAGGACCAAGGATCTCTCCTCCCATTGATGCCCGACAAGGCCATCCTTTGCTGTATATGCAGCGAGAGCCATGTGTACTCCTTGGTTGATGATTTAGTCCCTGAGAGTTTCCTGTTAAGTCAATGATAACAAGACCACAATCCATAAAACACTGAAATTAAGTAAGGGACTAGAGAAGACAGACATCTTTACATATAAAGGAGATCTAAATGAAATTGCCAAATATTAGAGAGACAGAATCTCACATGAACATTCCATGTCACCAAAAGAACCTTCCAGTACTGGGAGTGGGTTACATCTAATTGAGTTGTTGGCCAAAGGTGTCTCATGGATTCTCCCAAACAACCCAGGCTGTTGCTAAGACTATAAATTTCTTGTCAGTCAGCAAGGCCC